>NC_036839.1:39324965-39343435 GCF_002910315.2 Salvelinus sp. IW2-2015 | reverse complement strand
ACATAAACAGTTGTATCTTTTAGCAATGTTTATTATGAGTATTCTGTAAATTGGTGTGGCTCTCTGCAAAATCAAAGGATGTTTTGGAACTTCTGAACGTAAGGCGCCAATGTAAACTCAGATTTTTTGGATATAAAATGAACTTTACCGAATAAAACAATACATGTATTGTGTAACATGAAAGTCCTATGAGTGTCATCTGATGAAGATATCAAAGTTAGTGATTCATTTTATCTATATTTCTGCTTTTTGTGAATCCTCTCTTTGGCTGGAAAATGGCTGTGTTATTCTGTGAATAGGCACTCACTAACATAATCGTTTGGTTTGCTTTCGTCGTAAAGCCTTTTTGAAATCGGACACTGTGGCTGGATTTACAACAAGTGTATGCTTATCTCCTGTGTTTGTTATTTGCATGCATTTATCACTGTATCATCTGCATACATTGTAACTTCAGACCCTGTACAGACAGAAGGAAGATCATTAATGTACGAGCTGAACAGTATTGACCTTTGGGGAATGCAAACATTGTAGATATGAGTGGGAAAAAGTTAGTTTTGATTTTTACGCTGAGACAGCGCCAACTTTTGAAAGATTTTAGATTTGTTAAAAATCAGGATAGTTTTTACTAAATTTATGCAACAAGTTGAAATGATTAGATTGGTGGAAAGGGGTTATGGGTTTGTTTACTGTTTATTGTTGATTTTAGGTGTTGGTTTTACTTAATTAAACATTGTATTATCTGATGTGTTTGAGTAGGATTCTTTCTTCCGGGACAGATGGAAGTTACCTAAAGTATGTATGTTAAAGGAGCCATGGGAGAAGACGTCTCAAACAACATTTTATTAAATGCCTGGGATTAAATATCACTGATTCCTTACACTGAGAAATGTACTACATTTGCGACAGAGGAAAAAATTATTACATTTAGATAGTAATGATACCAGGATAATTGTATCTAAGGGTAGCGTATGTTCCATTGAGCATACATATACATTGATGTAGATTAAAATGTATGATTAATGATTTGAGATACAGTGGAATTATCATTATTTATTAGGTTTTGTCTATAGTTAACTTTTGGGTTTCTGAATCGGTGTAGTATAATGAATGCTAACGAAGTGTTTTGTGTTTTTTCTGGGAAAATGGGGGTGTCATTGTCTCTCTTTGAAATGTTTCCTGGGACTATAATCTTGGGGAGAGTGAGTGAGATTGAGGCCGTAAACTACCAAATTGAAAAGGGCCTGGACGTTTTTGTGTGTTTTTACCTTAAGGTTTGCAAATACACACACAACACATTTGTTATGACTATTTGTTGCTGTTTTTAACTTCTCTAGGGTAGGGGGCAGCATTTTCACGTTTGGATGAAAAGCATACCCAAATCCAACTGCCAGTTACTCATCCCCAGGAGATAATATATGCATATTATTAGTAGATTTGGATAGAAAACACTCTGAAGTTTCTAAAACGGTTTGAATCATGTCTGTGAGTATAACAGAACCTATTTAGCAGGCGAAACCCTGAGGACAAACCATTCAGATTCTTTTTTTTTTGTTGAGGTTACTGTCTTTTCAATGAGTTTTCATTGGGAAACCAGATTTCTAAGCGAATTGCTTGCAGTTCCTACGGCTTCCACTAGATGTCAACAGTCATGAGAAATAGGTTGAGGTTATTCCTTTGTGTAATGAAGAAATACGGCCATCTTGAAGTCGAGGCACTCCAGGTGTCCTGGACATGCGCTTCAATCAAACAGAAGGCATGCAACATTTCGTTTTAATCCTGTATTGAACACATATCATCCTGTCTTCAATTTTATCGATTATTAACGTTAAGAAGTACCTAAAGTTGTATTACAAAAGTAGTTTGACATTTTTTGGCAAAGTTTACAGGTAACCTTTGAGATATTTTGTCGTCATGTTTGAGCAAGTTGGAACCAGTGTTTTTCTGGATCAAACGCGCCAAATAAATGGACATTTTGGATATATATCGACGGAATTAATCGAACAAAAGGACCATTTGTGATGTTTATGGGACATATTGGAGTGCCAACAACAGAAGCTCGTCAAAGGTAAGGCATGAATTATATTTTTATTTCTGCGTTTTGTGTCGTGCCTGCAGGGTTGAAATGTTCTCTCTTTTGTTTACTATGGTGCTTGCTCAGATAATAGCATCGTATGCTTTCGCTGAAAAGCCTATTTGAATTCTGACAAGTTGGCTGGATTCACAACCAGTGTAGCTTTAATTTGGTATCTTTCATGTGTGATTTAATGAAAGTTTGATTTTATAGTAATTTTCATAGTAAATAATTTTAATTTGGCGCTCTGCATTTTCTCTGGCTTTTTGCCAAGTGATACAGTAGCGTCTTGCCTAAACTCAGATTTTTGGATATAAATATGAACTTTACCGAACAAAAAATACATGTATTGTGTAACATGAAGTCCTATGAGTGTCATCTGATGAAGATTATCAAAGGTTAGTGATTAATTATCAAAGGTTAGATTATCAAAGGTGATTTGATAGTGATTCATGTTAATGCTCTCTTTAGATGGAAAAATGGCTGTCTTTTTCTGTGACTTGGCTCATATCTAACATAATCATTTGGTGTGCTTTCGTAGTAAAACCTTTTTGAAATCGGACACTTTGGCTGGATTTACAACAAGTGTAGCTTTAAAATGGTGTAAAATACTTGTATGTTTGAGGAATTTAAATGATGGGATTTCTGTTGTTTTGAATTTGGCGCCCTGCAGTTTCACTGGCTGTTGACGAGGTGGGACGCTACCGTCCCACATACCCTAGAGAGGTTAAAATACTGTTTGATTTGTTTTTGTTTTTATTTCCTTTGGGTTTGGTGAGTTTTCCATTTGTTTTAGTGCCAAGGTATCTTAAAGGGGCACACACGCACATGGAATTTTTATCCGTTTTTATTATGTGAAGTTTTAATTAAACACGTGAATTATTTTGATAAAGGAATGTTCTAGGAACCTGGGATACAACAGGTAGGAAATGTTTGACTCTTTTTTATTTGTCTAATATAGTAAGAAACTCTTCTTTGAAGGGTTTGTATGACCTATAATTATTTTCCGTTGTGGCTTGATCACCCTCATTGGAAAGCCATTTGGATAATGAATTTAAGGTAATTTGTAATACTGATTTCAAGGTAATTTGTGTAATTGATAAATATGATGGAGTTTATAGTTCTTAGCCATATTTGTAATTTGGACCAATGTGAAGAAGGAGAGGGCATTGCCTTTGACTAAGGGTAGGCTGCTTTAAGTCTATTTTCTTATGACCATATGGGTAAAATCATTTTTCTTTGTGGAGTTTTTCAGAGTAGAGATTTTAATTTGATTAGGTTATTTGAAATGTTGTTTTTATCTTTTGACCAGTAGTAGTGTTGTTTTATACATTACTCTCATGAAGAGTTATGTGTTAAAAATGGGGGAGGATTCAGTTCTTTGAGGTTTTGGATTGAAGTTTACACACCTTGAGTGATATGTGAAGAAGTGTATTGTTGTGTTGTTTGTTCTGTTCTATTCCCGATGGGTTATAGGTCTAACTTCCTGATCCTTTGGCTCTACGATGGAGTTGACAGTGTGATGRGGAGTATAAGCCAATTTGAAAGAATATTTTCAATAGAATGTGTTGTTATTCTCTTTGAAATATGTTTAGACATTTGTATTAAGAATAATTTGTAAAAGTAATAATTTATCATGTAGTTAATGAATTGAACTAAACTGTTGTTCTGATCTGTTCTTTCGAGGTTATCATGAAAAGTGACATCAGACGGTATCTTAATGCATGGAAGARATAATTGGACCGAACAGTGTGTGTAYCTCAAAACCCCCTCTAACTGGCTGAAGAAGAGTGACAAAGGCGTTGAATAAGGCCCTGTCCGAACCACTTCTACCGAGAGAAAGGAGCCGAGACAGAAATCGGTGTACAGTATCCGATCTAAGCTATCAACTGCTTTTCTTTCATGTTTCTCTCAGGAGTGTGAGAGGAGTCCACGTGGAGAGAAATCTGTTCTAAACTTCTCTTATGTTGCTGGTATACTGGTTGACGAATGGACAAGACATAATGGGTGGTAAAGGTGAGACATTGAAATTGGGACATTATCATGGGCCATCCACTTTGAACTGTAAAGTTATCTGAAGAAGAACAAAAAGGACGCCAGAAGAATCAGTGCCTGAAGGAGGGGGTTGGGTCAACTGTGCCAAAAAAATGTATTTAGACTTTTGTGGTATCAGGTTGATTGTAGAGGTCTACACCATGTAAAATTATAGTAATTTAGATTAAGAATGCATTGAGATACTGATCAGTATTATAATCTTGATAAAAAAGTTAATAGTAGAATTATGGGATAATTATACTGGATGTTAATATAAATGTACATTCTGCCAATGTTGATGTGTGTTAAATAGAGTTTTTTTACTTTGAGTGATAGGACCAATTTGAATCACTGAGCAATGGCATTCTAAATTTTGGTTGGATAATTAACTGGGTTCTAATTATGATTTTATTTGGAAATGGAATGATTTTTAAAACTGAAGGATTGATTTGATTGTTGTCATGAACTAAAGATGTTGAAACTATTATAAGCATGCCATGGTGAATGGAATAGGGTGAACCCTGACCTGGAGAGTGAAAATGATCCTAATCTATTTGATCTATAGGCATTGCCTTATAAATAGTGGAATTGTGATGCTTGTCTTGGGTCATGTTCATTAGGCACCAAGGGGATACATTTTATTTTAACTATGAGTCATTAACCTGGATTTGTACAACAGGATATGCTAATTTTAGTTTCTGGAATGGAAATAGTCATTTCCAACATACTATGCTGATCCATTGGCGTGTGATAGATAACTAAAGATTATTTTATTATTAAACATGTGCTTTTCACCGTCTATGGAAAATATAGCTTTGTATCTCATAAACTGTATGCAATTTTTTGTTTTTCTTCGTGGGTTCGTGCAGGTGACTGTGTATCATAACCTTCCCAGACAAATTGCTAGAGTGCTTAGAAAATGTGTTGGGGATTGAAATAAGAGACAGGGCTGAGTTTCTTAGAATGAAGCTGGTCATGTGCAGGAATCCCATGCAATGAGTTATTGTTTTGTGATTTTTGGTTTATGTAGAATATATGTATTTTCTATGTGAATGGATGTTCTCTTAAATCTTGTAATTTTCTTTTAAGTTGAGAATATTCTCAAAATGGGGGAGATGTCGTGGAAAATTGTAAGATTATGTTATAATGTTTGTATTACATTATAATAGTTGTTACATTCGACAGAATAGAGTATTGTGTGTGTGTTCCACTGAGGATGGGCCTCTATGAGATAGCACTGACAGAGGAGATTTACGATGTCTTTGGGTAATAAAGCCTAAAGAGCATTCCAGATAACATGAGCTAATGGTTCTGTTCTATGCCGTATCAGGGAGAGACGGTTCCAGTTTGGAGTAGAAGGGCCAGACACTGGTCTTTACAATGAGACCTGTTGACACAGCAGTAACTGTCGGCTATGTTTTATAGATATCTTTCATACAAATCTTAACCTTTGTGAACTGTTCCTAAGATCTGTGATTCGTCATGTAAGTTGAGAGGGGTGTATCTTGACTACAAAAGATCGTTGTACTTTTCTGTTGGTACTTTTCAATGGTTCATTAGAGATAGGGCATCATTGAAAGTCAAAAAGGCTATTGCAAAGCTCTTATTAAAAAATATGTAGTTTAAGTATAACTCTGACTGGTGTGTGAAGTTTGTAACTCTNAAAGCTCTTATTAAAAAATATGTAGTTTAAGTATAACTCTGACTGGTGTGTGAAGTTTGTAACTCTCCTCATTTGGTAAAGCAGAAAAATGCCACTACACTTGAACTAGATCTAACATCTCTGGAGAGACCTGAAAATAGCTGTGCAGCAACGCTCAGCATCCAACTTGACAGAGCTTGAGAGGATCTGCAGAGAACAATGGGAGAAACTCCCCAAATACAAGAAGACTCAAGGCTGTAATCACTACCTAAGGTGCTTCAACAAAGTACTGTGTAAAGGATCTGAATACTTATGTAAATGTGAGTTCAGTTTTTATTTTTAACAAATTTGCAAAAAATTCTAAAAACCTGTTTTTGCTTTGTCATTATGGGGTATTGTATGTAGATTGACGAGGGGGAAAAACGAATTTTAGAAATTTTTTAATATGGCTGTAAAGTAACAAAATGTGGAAGAAGTCAAGGGGTCTGAATACTTTCCAAATGCACTATATATATTTTCGGCCCTGTGGAACCCTGGTTAAATACCCCTGGTTGAATACCCCTTGTGTAATGCCCCTGGTTGAATACCACTGGTTTACACCACTCATTCCCAAACTATTATATGAAAATAGAACATACAAAACGTAGACAAATTGACAACAAAAAAAACKGAATTAATATGAATAGATACAATAAGTCATTATGTTCCATATGAGTCATAAAAGACAGGCTGGGGAGAGAAATCCCTCCTACTCCATCTTTCTAATTTCATTTTTTTCTTTTTACTCTTCATCTCTCGCTCCACATTCGTTCAGTAACTCCCTGCTCAGTCTGAAGGTGGTGGGCAGGCAGAAGCATGCATGATGTCCCAATTTACACTGCTATAAATAAATAACCCTAACAGAGAGAGACAGAKGAGACAGAGAGAGTGAGATGAGACAGAGAGAGAGTGAGATGAGACAGAGAGAGAGATGACAAAGAGAAAATGAGAGGGAGACAGAGACAGACAGAGAGAGAGAGATGAGACAGAGAGAGACAGAGAGAGAGATGAAACAGAGAGAGAGATGAGACAGATATAGTGAGATGAGACAGAGGAGATGAGATGAGACAGAGAGATGAGAGAGTGAGATGAGAGAGAGAGACAGAGAGATGAGAACAGAGAGAGAGAGAGGACAGAGAGATAGAGACAGACAGAGAGAGAGATGACAGAGAGAGAGAGAGACAGACAGAGAGAGAGACAGACAGAGAGAGAGAGATGAGACAGACAGAGAGAGAGAGATGAGACAGACAGAGAGAGAGAGATGAGACAGAGAGAGAGAGAGAGCGAGATGAGTGAGAGGATAGAGACAAAAATACTTGAGGGGTGCCTTTGATCCTAAACCAAGTAATTATCACTAGTCTCATCTTAACCCAGAGGCTTGTTATCAGTCACTAGTCTCATCTTAACCCAGAGGCTTGTTATCAGTCAAACTAGTCTCATCTTAACCCAGAGGCTTGTTATCAGTCACTAGTCTCATCTTAACCCAGAGGCTTGTTATCAGTCACTAGTCTCATCTTAACCCAGAGGCTCGTCAGTAGAGCAGTACAACAACTTGTCCATGCAGTAAGACCACCCCTCTCTCTCCCTCACCACACCCAAACCCACAGACACAAAAACAACTCTGAGGCTAAACTAAATGAAGGGCAACAAAGGAGAAGGCATCACAATAGAGGAAGATTTCTACAGAAGCCTCAGAGAATCAGAGCCTCTACCTCCAAGACAAACCTGACATAGAGCCTTGAAAGACCACATCGACGGGTAACACACAGGTAATACACACGCACATACAGAAACAGGATAAATTGTTTTCTTCTGTCTTTGTCTCTGGGTCCATCTGGAAAAACCTTATACTGATGGGTCACTGGGCTTTGATGAGACAAGAGACAGAGGGGACAGAGTGTTGTGTGTTTGTTCCAAACTGCCAATCTGTGTTCACAACTCTTTATAATATGGTCTGTCCTCCCTAAAGCCTGTCTAGTCACTGGGAAGCCCCCAATTTTTAACACTCTCCTCACCTTACCTTACTTCCCAGTCCTTGACCCGGCTCATCCTCCTAAACCCTGTCTAACACACAAGCCACACACAAAAACACCCACCCCGCCCATAATCATCTTAAAGGGTAGTACGCATTGGTTTTTACTCACCAAAGTAACAACACAGTGTGGTCAAAGACTTAGTCACTTAGTTATAGGTAACCAGATCGTGACTACAACTACAAACATATTTATGTTTTAGCGTTTTTTTATTTWTTTATTTTTACATATATTTATTAACTTATTTCAGGATATCTTCGGAACTACCCACAATGCACGATTTCTCAACGTCATATGGAGAGCCGGTGCTACCGAGCTAGTTCCAGCTGGCTAACGTCAGCTACTATCCATGCTAGCATGTAATTACATTCCAAACCAAGTGCTGGCGCTGGTGAGCTACTATGTACATCCACGAAGAAGAAACCATATAAATTCATGCAAAAAACTGCATTTCCTCTTTTCCTGTGTGTTTGGTAGTGGTAGTCGAGCGCTGTAGCAGTTTTCCGTTGTTCGTCGTTAGTGCAGTAATACCCACAAGGACGGTGTTACGACTCATTTGTGGCGCAAAAACGAGAAGATAGCTTTGMAGTGGGACCGGTTTGTCCGGTTGAAGCGAGCGGATTGGAGTATTGGAACAGTGCGCACGTCTACTGTATGTGGTGCTCATTTCACCCCAGAGGACTTCGATGGCTCAGTATGTATAACCAGTGGAAGGCAGGATTCGGTATGCGACTGACTGAAACCAGGGGCTGGGCCGAGTGAATGTGAAGCCTGCATTTCCTACCGACCTACCGGTACATCGCGAGTGTCAGCAGTGATGGCGATAAATCGGGTAAATTCAGTGTGGATTTACCTCACTATATCACTATTGGATTAGCTGACTCTCCCTCGGCTGGTGAAACGGCCTCTCCCTCTGAAGGCCTCTCCTTGGCTCTTCTGTGACTTTGGTAGTTAACTCAGCTGTCAATCGGTAATTCTCCGCTCTCTCTACTTTGTATCTGCTGGATTTTTGTTGTTGTTGTGTTCTGTTGGTTGGGGCCTGTGCTCCACTAGTTTCCTTGGCTCACTACTTAGCTATGTTGACCGTGGTGGTTGGCTAACTAGGCTAGTTAGCTGACTAGGCTAGCTAGTAGGTTAAAATGACGAACTTAAAGCCTCCGGAATGGCGCAGCAATGTCCGGGGTAGGGGAGGGTTTGGCCGGCCAGGACGTCCTTGTCTCATCATGCTCTAGCGACTCCTTGTGGCGGGCCATGCACCTGCAAACTGACTTCGGTCATCAGTTGGAGGGTGTTTCCTCCGACACAATGGTGCGATTGACTTCCGGGTTAAGCCAGCAGTGTGTCAAGAAGCAGTGCGGCTTGGCATGGTTGTGTTTCGACATCCGCCTATCCCGAGTCCGTACGGGAGTTGCAGCGATGAGACAAGACTAACTACCAATTGGATACCATGAAATTGAGGAGAAAAAGGGGTAAAAGTAAAAACTACTTTAGCTGGCTGGCTAAGATAATTGCATATACTCGTAACATTATTTGATAACATTATGTATTTCCAAAACGTTGGTTTACTTTAATGTAGCTGTAAGCTAGGTGTTGATTGCAACTGGCTGACTAATGCAGTGCTAACGTAACATTAGCAGGCTGGTATGGCAAACGTTAGCAGGCTAGTTGGCTAGCAACCTTGCAAGTGGATTTGTAACGGTTACGGTCGCCGGCCCTGGCTATCATCATTACGCACACCTGCTCCTCATCGTTACTCACACCTGGACCTCATCATCACCTTGATTACTCTTTATTTAGCCCTCTGTAGCCCAAGTCATCAGGCAGTATTGCTTTGTTTTCACGGTCAGTACGCTACTCCTGTTTTGTTCATCTGCCTCGTCTTAATATGAAACTATTTTTCTGCATCCGCTTCTTGACTCATTGCGTATACTTTACAGTAACAATACATTCTGCTTGTTAGTTGGCTGAAAATGTTATTGCAAACAATTTGGCTTAATTTTAAGTTCAAAATGTGAAGTTATTTCTGTTTGAGTTTACATTATAGGGAATTGGCTAGCTTGCAGGGTCCTCCTTATTACGTCACACCCGGCATTCTTTGGAATTCTGATCAGTTTTATGTTTAAAGTGAGGTGTAACTTTGTATTGGGAATTTTTATTCGTATTCTAATGCAAATCCATATGTTACATGTTATGTTTATGCTACCTAACCTTTAAAGAGAATGTGATATGGTGACTGGTGAGAATGGGGTCAAGCTGTGTGGGATAATAGGGGACTGAGTGAGATTGGAGCCTAGCTTGGCCTCCCAGCTACAATGGAGGGACTAATCGCTCATATCTATGCCTGAAGTAACACACACACACACACACACGACTGTGCTGTGAGCTCAAAACGTCCTGATGGGAGACTGTGTAACACAACCTTACACGCTAGAGCAGAGAAAACACACTTGCCTAGACCAGGGCTGACAATACATGTATCAGCCAGGCCACGTAAGAACTGTTATGCCAAAAGAAGCATGAACTGGGAGGGCGGGAAACAGAGGCAGTGTGTGTGTGTGTGTGTGTGTGTGTGTGTGCTTGCCTGTATGCATGTGTTTGTTTCTCACCTCCGGTGCGGCCCAGGCCGACATGGACAGCGGGGTGCAGGCTGCCCTCATTTTTTAGCAGGTGAGGCAGGTGGTGGTAGATGTTTGGCACCTGGAGAGGCTTCCTACTGGCCAGCTCCTTCAGCAGCTTCTGGGTCTCATCTGATCGAGATACAGGAAGGAATCATAGAGTTACAACTGGTAGAATGGTTGAGAAAAGGGGACCATCGCGCTCTCCCAGAAGCTTGGCTGTTGTGTTAAACCCACGAATTCAGACAAATAAAAAGGGTAATGGGTCAGCACTCAAAAAGATGTCGCATAAAGCTTATTTCATTTTTAGAATGTTTTATTATTTTCACTGCATTGCGTACACAGACGTTACGGCTTTGCAGCCTTCAGTGTGTAGGTACAATTATCTTAATTCAAAACAGCATTTGCAAAGAACAACTGATGAGTAGCTGGTGCTTCAAAATCAGGGATGTGGCTTTTCTGGTCTACCTGTATACAAGTTAGTTACAAAGAAATTCATGAATTAATTGACATACAGTAACAGTCAAAAGTTTGGACACACCTACTCATTCAAGGGTTTTTCTTTATTTTTACTATTTTCTACATTGCAGAATAATAGTGAAGAAATCAAAACTATGAAATAACACATATGGAATTATGTAGTAACCCCCCCAAAAGTGTAAAACAAATTCTTCAAAGTAGCCACCCTTTGCCTTGACAGCTTTGCAGACTCTTGGAATTATCTCAACCAGCTTCAACTGGAATGCTTTTCCAACAGTCTTGAAGGAGTTCCCACATATGTTGAGCACTTGTTTGCTGCTTTTCTTTCACTCGGAGGTCCAACTCATCCAGGTCGGTTGATTGAAGGCCAGGTCATCTGATGCAGTACTCCATCACTCTCCTTCTTGGTCAAATAGCCCTTACACAGCCTGAAAGTGTGTTGGGTCATTGACCTGTTGAAAAACAACTRAAAGTCCCACTAAGCGCAAACCAGATGGGATGATGCATCTCTGCAGAATGCTGTGGTATCGATGACGGTTAAGTGTGCCTTGAATTCTAAATAAATCACTAAGTGTCACCAGCAAAGCTCCCCCACACCATCACACCTCCTCCTCCATGCTTCACGGTGGGAACCACACATGCGGAGATCATCCGTTCACCTACTCTGCGTCTCACAAAGACACGGCGGTTAGAACCAAAAATCTCAAATTTGCACTCATCAGACCAAAGGACAGATTTCCAACAGTCTAATGTCCATTGCTCGTGTTTCTTGGCCCAAGCAAGTCTCTTCTTCTTATTGGTGTCCTTTGGTAGTCGTTTCTTTGCAGCAATTCGACAATGAAGGCCTGATTCACACAGTCTCCTCTGAACAGTTGATGTTGTGATGTGTCTGTTACTTGAACTCTGTGAAGCATTTATTTGGGCTGCAATTTCTGAGGCTGGTAACTCTAATGAACTTATCGTCTGCAGCAGAGGTAACTCTGTCCTCATGAGAGAAAGTTTCATCATAGCGCTTGATGGTTTTTGTGACTGCACTTGAAGAAACTTTCAAAGGTCTTGAAATGTTCAGGATTGACTGACTTTCATGTCTTAAAGTAATAATGGACTGTCATTTCTCTTTGCTTATTTGAGCTGTTCTTGCCATAATATGGACTTGGTAGTTTACCAAATAGGGCTATCTTCTGTATACCACGCTTACCTTGTCACAACACAACTGATTGGCTCAAACGCATTGAGGAAATAAATTCCACAAATTAACAAGGTATACCTGTTCATTGAAATTAATTCCAGGTGACTACCTCATGAGTAGGTGTGTCCAAACTTTTGACTGGTACTGTAGGTGTCTGCTCACTTGGATACATTATATAATTTCATGAGATAGCTTACCACCAAGGACATCAGCCTCAGTTGTTCATACCAATGTGGGACTGACTCAAACGATTTGCAAAACCTGCTATGGACCGTCTTCTTGTGTAACAGTCTAAAATGTGGCCTATAGGAAGGAGGTGAAATCTAGTTCTTCATTTAAACCTTGTGGAGATACAGAATTTAATTAATACATGTATAGCCACATGTCTTCTCTTTGGAGTCATTTGTTGTCGTAATCACCTCCTCTGTGTGGTGGATGAACTTTTTCAATCCAAACGCAACTCAATTCATTAATAAAATGATTTTGTTCTATAAAGTTTCTCGCAACTGGCGAATCAGAGATTCATAGAGTTTAACCTGGTAGAACAGTTGAGAATCATAGCATTAGACTGGTAGAACAGTTGAGAATCATAGCATTAGACTGGTAGAACAGTTGAGAATCATAGCATTAGACTGTTAAGGATCATAAAGATAGAACAGTTGAGAATCATAGCATTAGACTGGTAGAACAGTTGAGAATCATAGCATTAGACTGGTAGAACAGTTGAGAATCATAGCATTAGACTGGTAGAACAGTTGAGAATCATAGCATTAGACTGGTAGAACAGTTGAGAATCATAGCATTTAGACTGGTAGAACAAGTTGAGAATCATAGCATTAGACTGGTAGAACGTTGAGAAAAACAGTCATCTATAGAATTAGCAGAAGTTGAGAAAAAACGGAATCATAGAAGCAGAACGAGTAGAACAATCCATTCAGAGCAAAGTCCCGGTGGAGGGAGGATTAGAGCATGATGTTAATTCAATTCAAGTCTAGCATGACTAAAGGCCTGGTTCGGATGGAGATGGTCTGAAGCCTGAGAGCAGCAGTAAGACTAAGGGGGCAGGCACTATTAGATAGGAGGAGAACTGAATGATCCATCTATTATTTCTCTTCACATTAATGGCAGAGTTCCCAAAGGTGGGATTCAGCTTGAAAGGGTCTTTTTGTGTGTGTATATTGTGATCAGTAACCTGAGAAGCTGGTAAATGTAAATCCATCCTGGGTGTGTCCGGTGTGTGTAGATCCACATCATGGGTGGATGGTGGTGTGTGTGTGTGTAGATCCATCATGGGGTGTCGGTGTCGGGTCTGTGTGTGTGTGTGTGTGTGTGTGTGTACCTGAGAAGTTGGTGAGAGCACTCTTGCTGCCGTTGGTCTCTGCAATGGCCCGTCTGAATTGCTCCAGGATGTTGTTGAGCTCTGAGGATCGTTGCAGGGTCCGGTACTCAGCCACACGGAGACGCTCTTTCAGGGCATGGAACTCCCTCTGGTACGCTACCAACTTCTCTATAGGGATAGAGAGAGGGGGGGGTTAGATCTTCTGCTCATTATTCCAGCAATGTGTACCAGTGTAGGCTGATAGTCATGTAATACATAATAGAATATGAAGTGCTGTTAGAACCTTCCAAACTGTTCTGTGAGCGGGCAGTACACTTCTCCCTTAGCAATGCTTAACCTCTATGCATCTTCAGAACACGACATCAATGTGATTTATCACTATACTGTAACAACAACCAATACAAGCAATAAACCCTGTGACAAAAGATCGCTCCGAGACCCAATATGGCTCTGCTTCAGGCAGGCATACTCTATTTTCTAGATTGAAAACACACATAGCTATTGAGTTGTTAAAAGTGTCTGTTGTTATGGATGACTCTGCTCCTAAACCGCTTCCCCCTTGAGGATAACATGTTTACAACAAATGGGACACCAAACAAAGAGCTCTCTCCCTCTCTCCCCAGGACTAGAGCATGTGGGGGAGGGGTGGAGAGGAACCTTGTCTAATAAGACTTGTCATCCTCAGTGCAGTGACAACCACTCCCTCTCTTCTGTCTTTTCTAGTTCCCTTATCACCTGTTCTCTACCTCCTTGTCATCTCTTTCTCTCTTACACCCTACTACCTGTCTCTTTCCTCTTCCTCCGGTCACTCATCTCGCTCCTCCTCCATCCCCCCTCCTTTACCTCTTCTCCTCACTGTATTTCCCTGTACACTCCTCCCTTCCTCTACCCCTCCTAATACTCTCTACATCCCCCTTCCCTCCAGTGCCATCCTGTCACAATTGTCAGTGTGATTCATGTGAAGGTGGTTGATTTATTCATGGTAGCTAGTGATGGGGGTGGGATGGGGCAGGACAGGGTTACTGACAAGCCTCAAACTGTCCTAATAAACACACACACACACAGTTACGTATTATTCTTTCCACCAGCATCCCACTTGACCCAGCGCTCTTTCCACCAGCATCCCACTTGACCCAGCGCTTTCCACAAGAACACAGTCACACAATAATAACATTGCAGCACAACACACCGACTAGTGACCTTGTTGTTCGCTTGCATGCTGTGTGTGTCGTCTCACACCCATACTCAACCCACCATATCCAGTCTCACACCCATACTCAACCCCAAATATCCAGTCTCACACCCATACTCAACACACCATATCCAGTCTCACACCCATACTCAACCCCAAATATCCAGTCTCACACCCATACTCAACCCCAAATATCCAGTCTCACACCCATACTCAACCCACAATATCCAGTCTCACACCCATTACGCAAACCACCATATCCAGTATCACACCCATACTCAACCCACAATATCCAGTATCACACCCATACTCAACCCACAATATCCAGTATCACACCCATACTCAACCCACAATATCCAGTATCACACCCATACTCAACCCACCATATCCAGTCTCACACCCATACTCAACCCACCATATCCAGTCTCACACCCATACTCAACCCACCATATCCCCTCCCACTCCTCCACTAACACTCAGTCACCGATTCATGCAGCTGTCGGTGTGATTATGACTGTTAATAAGGGACAGTATTAGTGTGTATGTGTTGCAATATTTATGTGGATGTGGGTGGCTGAGTTAACTTGCTGCTGAAATGTTCTCTTTTTTACCCTCTACCCCCTTTCCATCCTCCCTCTTTCTTTTAGTGTCCTCTGGAGAACCAGGCATCTCTGCAAAAGGCAATACCCTGTATAGGGGCAGGGGACTGGAACATTTCCCATACAACATGTTGAGACGGGCACAATCAAAATAAATCAAGACATTCATTAGAGCTTTGTTTGTTGTGTCATACCCAATTACAGAGTGAAAATTGAGAATGTGTGTGATGCTGAGAGCATGTCTGGAGAGAGAAATAAAGAGAGGATAGAATGATGAGCAGAACAGAAGAGCAGTCACATCAAACTGTATCAAAGCCACTGATCCCCTGGGGTCTCATTTATTAACTGTGCGAACAAACAAAATATGCTCCAAAACATACAGCTGAAGTCAGAAGGTTACATACACTTAGGTTGGAGTCATTAAAATTCATTTTTCAACCACTCCACAAATGTCTTGTTAACAAACTATAGTTTTGGCAAGTCGGTTAGGACATCTACTTTGTGCATGACACAAGTAATTTTCCCAACAATTGTTTACAGACAGATTATTTCACTGTATCACAATTCCAGTGGGTCAGAAGTTTACATACACTAAGTTGACTGTGCCTTTAAACAGCTTGGAAAATTCCAGAAAATGATGTCATTTGGAGGTTGGAGGTGTACCTGTGGATGTACTTCAAGGCCTACCTTCAAACTCAGTGCCTCTTCGCTTGACATCATGGGAAAGTCAAAAGAAATCAGCCAAAACCTCAGAAAAGAAATGGTAGACCTCCACAAGTCTGGTTCATCCTTGGGAGCAATTTCCAAACGTCTGAAAGTACCACATTCATCTGTACAAACTATAGTATGCAAATATAAACACCATGGGACCACGCAGCCGTCATACCGCTCAGGAAGGAGACGCGTTCTGTCTCCTAGAGATGAACGTACTTTGGTGCGAAAAGTGCAAATCAATCCCAGAACAACAGCAAAGGACCATGTGAAGATGCTGGAGGAAACAGGTACACAGGTATCTATATCCACAGTAAAACGAGTCCTATATCAACATAACCTGAAAGGCCGCTCAGCAAGGAAGAAGCCACTGCTCCAAAACCACGTTGGCTCACCACACTAGCAATGTGCGCAACAGCTGTAATCGAGTGTTGTTGACTCCATGTGTAAAATTTTGTCTGAGCTCTGAGGCTCCGTTATGCAGGGGTACACGGTCCTGCACCCCCTGTCGTCTGCATAGAGCAAAACAGCCAGACATCGAACGCTCTTATCAATGGGAACATTAATGAGGAACTCTCCATCGCTAAGGATGAGACGATGCCGCTACATGTTAATGTATAGCTATAATTGGCTTATCTAGGGAATCATGATAGAACGTGGATCATGGCCAAGAGGAGAGAAGGGGGGGTGTGAGTATCAATTTACGTTGTTCATCTAGCTATATGGTTATGATATTGGATCATGTTATATGGTAATTGTGTTAGAAGACTAGTTGTCGTACTTAGAGAAAGTGATTTGAGAATACCATTAGTAATATACAAGCCTAAAGTAAAACATGTAACACGAATGACAAGTGGAAGTTGACACGTTCTGCTCATCTCAAACTTTCTGTGAGCGACCATTACAGCAGCTGCACTCTATGGAACTTTCATCGGAGTCACTCTACAATGGCTATAATAAATAGGGGTGTTTGAAAATAGTTATCTTCCTATTACCCTCTCTTATGTCTGTGCGAAGTCGGTCCAAATCAATATGAGTAGATGGGAAGGATGGTAAGTTCACTGAAAACATCAGTACAGACATGTAGTGCTCAATGTGGTATGGTTATTATTTCGAGTAACTTAACCACATTTCAATTAGCAAAAGGTGAGGAATTTATACTGCAACATTGGGTCATGTAACAAACCAAGTAGACTAGCAACACGGATAAAGATAACAAACGCGCTGTGACACGAAAGACTTCATGGGCCTATTTTAATAAAAAAAAATGACGACAGTTTGAAGTTCTACAACTTTACATCACCACCCGATTCAAATAACATTTAAGAAACCCTGTTTGTTCTGTTCCTCACCATTCCTCAAAGACTGTTGCCTGCTTAGGCAGGTAAATTCACCAGTAACATACTTCACTTTTGTTCGTTCTAAAGGGTCAGTTGTAATGTGAGAAATCACAAAACACAATTTAAGAGCTTTAAAGATTAGATGGTGAAAATGTCAGAATAACAGTTTGAGGAGTGGTAATTAATAAGTTGTCTAGTTGGGCTTTTTTATTTACTGGGGCTTTCATCACAGGCCCATGAATACTGGGTCATTTCAGAAGTTTACTACATCATTAGTATGTTTGGTTAGCACTGGTTGCCCGTTTTTCTACATATTGCGCTCGTCTAACTCGCTGTGCTCACCACACTGTTTCGGGATAGTAGAAGACACTTTTTACCAACAAGTTCATGCGAGGCAAATAAAGTTGGGTGAATTTTGGTCATTCCATGAATGACAGAGAGCTTGCTCGAACCTCTTCGGTACACTGAGAGCAGCGCAGGATTTTGATAGGGCATGTGCTGGCGGGTGTAGGCGTGCTTGGCAGAGGAGCATCTTGGTCTAATGTGTAGTATTGCTCTAGAGGTACAATTTTTCCTTAAGTGGAAGTAGTGTAGACGATAACCGACGGCTTTCTCCGTTCTTGATTGGCCACTTCCTGGGCAATCTTTCTCTAGGTTCTTATCACCTGTTTGCATTTTGTTAGCTTCCTTCTGTCATCTCTTTCTCTCTTAACAGCCCTAGACCATTTTCGTCCGACAACTGTCTCATTCTGCTTCTGAAAGTATCCGGGTCACCTTTGGGTGCATCATGTTTGCATCTCGCTCCTTCTGGAAGACCATCATTCTCGCGACCCCTTCCTTGTAACTGTCTCTCTCCTGACTGATGTCTTGATGTTGCTTCATTTCAATATATCCACATATATTTCTTACCTCTATCATGATGCCATCTATTTTGGGAAGTGCACCAGTCCCTCCTGCAGCCAAAGAACCCCACACGCATGATGCTGCCACCCCGTTCCGTGCTTCACGGTTGGGATGGTGTTCTCGGCTTGCAAGCCTCCCCCTTTTTCCTCCAAACATAACGATGGTCATTATGGCCAACAGTTCTATTTTTTTTTTCATCAGATCAGAGGACATTTCTCCAAAAAGTACAATCTTTGTCCCCATGTGCAGTTGCAAACCGTAGTCTGGCTTTTTTTATGGTGGT
>NC_036839.1:39300534-39324940 GCF_002910315.2 Salvelinus sp. IW2-2015 | reverse complement strand
ATGGTCAAGAGTTACATACACTCAATTAGTATTTGGTAGCATTGCCTTTTAAATTGTTTAACTCGGGTCAAATGTTTCGGGTAGTCTTCCACAAGCTTCCCACAATAAGTGGGTGAATTTTGGTCCATTCCTCCTGACAGAGCTGATGTAACTGAGACAGGTTGTAGGCCTCCTTGCTCGCAAACGCTTTTTCAGTTCTGCTCACAAATTTTCTATCGAATTGAGGTCAGGCTTTGTGATGGCCACTCCAATACCTTGACTTTGTTGTCCTTAAGCCATTTCCACAACTTTGGAAGTATGCTTGGGGTCATTGTTCATTTGGAAGACCCATTTGCGACCAAGCTCTTCCTGACTGATGTCTTGATGTTGCTTCAATATATCCACATAATTTTCTTACCTCATGATGCCATCTATTTTGGGAAGTGCACCAGTCCCTCCTGCACAAAGAACCCCCACAGCATGATGCTGCCACCCCGTGCTTCACGGTTGGGATGGTGTTCTTCGGCTTGCAAGCCTCCCCCTTTTCCTCCAAACATAACGATGGTCATTATGGCCAAACAGTTCTATTTTTTCATCAGATCAGAGGACATTTCTCCAAAAAGTACAATCTTTGTCCCCATGTGCAGTTGCAAACCGTAGTCTGGCTTTTTTTTATGGTGGTTTTGGAGCAGTGGCTTCTTCCTTGCTGAGCGGCCTTTCAGGTTAGTGATAAGGACTCTTTTACTGGTATAATACCGATACCTGTTCCTTCCCAGCATCTTCACATGGTCCTTTGCTTTTGTTCTGGGATTGATTTGCACTTTTCGCACCAAAGTACGTTCATCTCTAAGAGACAGAACGCGTCTCCTTCCTGAGCGGTATGACGGCTGCGGTCCCATGGTTATTATTTTGCATACTATAGTTTGTACAGATGAATGTGGTACTTTCAGACGTTTGGAAATTGCTCCCAAGGATGAACCAGACTTGTGGAGGTCTACCATTTCTTTTTCTGAGGTTTTGGTGATTTCTTTTGACTTCCCATGATGTCAAGCGAAGAGGCACTGAGTTTGAAGGTAGGCCTTGAAGTACATCCACAGGTACACCTCCAACCTCCAAATGACATCATTTTCTGGAATTCCAAGCTGTTTAAAGGCACAGTCAACTTAGTGTATGTAAACTTCTGACCCACTGGAATTGTGATACAGTGAAATAATCTGTCTGTAAACAATTGTTGGGAAAATTACTTGTGTCATGCACAAAGTAGATGTCCTAACCGACTTGCCAAAACTATAGTTTGTTAACAAGACATTTGTGGAGTGGTGAAAAATGAATTTTAATGACTCCAACCTAAGTGTATGTAACCTTCTGACTTCAGCTGTATGTTTTGGAGCATATTTTGTTTTTCGCACAGTTAATAAATGAGACCCCAGGGGATCAGTGGCTTTGATACAGTTTGATGTGACTGCTCTTTCTTCTGCTCATCATTCCATCCTCTCTTTATTTCTCTCTCCAGACATGCTCTCAGCATCACACACATTCTCAATTTTCACTCTGTAATTGGGTATGACACAACAAACAAAGCTCTAATGAATGTCTTGATTTATTTTGATTGTGCCCGTCTCAACATGTTGTATGGGAAATGTTCCATCCCCTGCCCCTATAACGGGTATTGCCTTTTGCAGAGATGCCTGGTTCTCCAGAGACTAACAAAAAAGAAGGGAGGATGGAAAGGGAAAAGAGAGGGATAAAAAAGAGAACATTTCAGCAGCAAGTTAACCAGCCACCCACATCCACATAAATATTGCAACACATACACACTAATACTGTCCCTTATTAACAGTCATAATCACACCGACAGCTGCATGAATCTGACTGAGTGTAGTGGAGGGGAGTGGGAGGGATATGTGTTTGATATGGTGAGCTGAACTGGATATGGTGAGATTTAATTGGGTTGAGTATGGTGTGAGAACGGATATTGTAGAGATGTGAGATGTGTTAATGGGTGTGATACTGATAGTTTGGTTAGTATTGTTAGTGTGTTATGTGAACTGATATTGTGGGTTGAGTATGGGTGTGAACTGGATATGGTGGGTTGAGTATGGGTGTGAGACTGGATATGTGTGGTTGAGTATGGGTTGTGAGACTGGATATTGTGGGTTGAGTATGGGTTGATGACTGGATATTGTGGTTGAGTATGGTGTATACTGATATTGTGGGTTGCTGGAACTATAACAACATGGGTTGATAGAAGATTCTTCGAATTATACTGGAGCGGTTAGTGTGCAGTCTCTACTGCGATCGTTAGGAGACTTCGAATGTGGGCGTTTTACGTAATTGCGGATAGTGCGTCAGGAAACATGGATAGTATGCATCTGCCCGATTTCTGACGTTCATTCGTCGTTGTCTCCAAATCGTCATAAAAAAACAAACACCAATAAAAATCAAAGACCTGGGCCATAATATTTCAATCAACTTTCAATGAGGGATCATATTTCTGTTGAGTATGCGGTAAGTAGTCATTGAGATTCTTGCAGAAATCATCATGTGTGAGGATTGGTCATGTTTTTCTGAAAGGCGTCAGTCGAATGGACACCGCTTTGAGACGAACCCACTAACACACCCAGGCCATGCAGGCTACCGACAGCAATGTTCTCGACTTAACAGCCGTGACAACTTACATTACGCGAGAAGTCACTAGCCCCCCGTGTGTTATGTGCCGTAATTAGCTCTAATATACCAATGTGCTCATAGACAGACCCCTCAGAGATTTCATTCGCGAGATACATCATATCTCTGAGGTGCCAGACTGGGATCCTCCCACAAGAATGGGTGAGGAAATGTAGCGCCCCGCTGGGCAAGCGGTACGTTGGATTGGCAACGTAATCAAAAAATACTAAGACTGGTGTTTGCGCAATTCAATAAAAATAGTGTTTTATCAGCCACATACGATCCCATGTATTGATTTGTACTCTATGTTCAGTTAACTATCCCCTTTCTCTCACCTGCTCCCCATCCCCCACCTCCCTCCCAACCAATGCCCGACTAAGCCCAGCTTACCCATGAATAGAGAATACCAACCTTCTATCATGCGATCAATCACTACTGACCCTCAATTGTACAGAGATTCCCACACTGGAGCAAGGGCATGTCTCAAGAGGAGATTAGGATGAGAGAGCAAAGGCAATAGTAAGAAGAGAGTGTTCACAGCAAATAACCAACGATAGACGAGAGCAAGACAGAGTAGGTTCAAGCGGATGGAGATGACAGCAGAGAACCGAAATGATAACCAAGAAAAGAAAGAGACAGCGTAGTAGAGTAGTAAGAGAAACAGAGATGACAAAGGATAGTAGAAACATGATACGAGAAACTTAGAAAAAATACTAGAAAAATACGGGAAGTGTTTCACTGCACTCTGAGGATGACCCAATTATTAACAAGTTCCTTCTCCACCCCTCGACACACACCACAATGACATCTATGTCCTGGAAAACGACAAAGAGAAGAAGAGCCTCCGTTCTTTAGGTGTCCCATTTGTTAGCAAAGCATTATCCTCAAGGGAAGCGCGTTAGGAGCCAGAGTCACCATAACAACAGACACTTTAACAAAACTCAATGCTTATTGTGTTTTCAATCTAGAAAATAAGTATCCTGTCCTGAAGCAGAACGTGCAAGTTATTGTCTCGAGCATCTTTTTCACAGGTTATAATCTGCATTCGGTAGATGTAACTGAGATAGAGTGATAAAATCACAGTTATGTCGTGTTCTGAAGATGCATAGGGTTTAAGCATTCCTAAGGGAGAAGTTACTGGCGCTCACAGAAACCAGTTTGGAAGGGTCTGAACCAGCACTTCCATATTCTATTATTATTACAGACCTAATCAGCCTAGGCCACAATGTGATAACAAGCAATTCTGAATAATGAGCAAAAGAACTACTAACCAACCCCCCACCACCTCTATCCACTATAGAGAGAAAATTAGCTAGCATCGTTACCAGAGAGTCCATGCCTGAAAGAGCGTCTCCGTTGCTAGGACCGGACCCCTGCAACGATCCTCAAGAGCTCAACCAACAGCCTGAGCAATTCAGACGGGCCATTGCAAGACCAACCGCCAAGATGCTCTCAAAACCAACTTCTCAGGTACACACACACACACACACACACACCACACACACACACAAACAAGCACGACCATCGCACACACACGAAGCACACACACACACCACGACACACGAACACACTGGGAATGTGATGAAAGAAATAAAAGCTGAAATAAATCCCTCTACTGTTATTCTGACATTTCACATTCTTAAAATAAAGTGGTGATCCTAACTGACCTAAGACAGGGAATTTTTACTGGGATTAAATGTCAGGAATTGTGAAAAACAGTTTAAATGTATTTGGCTAAGGTGTATGTAAAGTTTAGACTTCAACTGTCGTCATTTTTTTTTAAATAGGCATGTTTACTTTTATCCGTGTTATTTCCATGACCATTGCAGTATAAATTCCTCACCTTTTCTGATTGTGATGGTTTTAATACTCGAAATAGCCTAGAGGCCTACATGTTAGGATAGGCTACCATTCCTCCCATCTCTCATTTGATTGGACCCACTTCGCACAAGTAAATAGATAAGCTATTTCAAGCACCCTATTTTGTGATCCTATCCGAAGTGCAGTTTAATGGTAGAACAGACGGTTCACTTTTTGTAGGCTATATAATTTSAAATTTCTCAAGTAGACAATATTTCATATATAAACATAATCCATATATCATAACCATTGCAGAATAAATTACTCACCTTTTCTGGCCATGATCAGTTCATATTCCCTAAGTAGCCATACAACAAATTAACATGCGCATCTCTCATTTAGCTGGACCTATTAAGTTATTAGAATGTCTAGTTTTTGCTCTATGCAGACGACAGGGGGTGCGGTTTATAACAGAGTAGAATTTAACAGGTTAACAGACAGTTGATCTGTTGCATTGTAGTGTGTAGGGCACCACTGTACTGTAGTTAATTTATAACAGNACAGAGTAGAATTTAACAGGTTAACAGACAGTTGATCTGTTGCATTGTAGTGTGTAGGGCACCACTGTACTGTAGTTAATTTATAACAGAGTAGACGATGTCTCACTGGAAAAAGTGAATGCAAAACATTATTGATTCAAACGATCTGTTTACAGGTCCACAATGATTTGCAATTGTGTTTGTCTTTCAGAAATGGTCAGATACTGGAGAAGAAAACATTCTGCCAACACCTCAAAAAGACATTTGATCAAGTTCACCATTGCTCTTTCCAGATGCCGTCTCCGCCTAATTCCAATACTTCCAAAGTATACAGCACATAAGGACGTAATTGTCACCATCAGGCGGAGTTATAATGATCGTTCACGCGCCATTTTACCAAAGGTCTGATTTATAACGGGAAACATCTTCATGTTTGGCGTGCCCAGCCCTAGTTGGCGTAATGTTCTCTCATGTCATCATGCCAAACCCCACTGCCCTTTCAAGGCTGGCACATACACTCCTCCTCAGCATCCCTCCATCTGTCCCTGCTCCTTCAACACTATTCTCCTCTCTCTGTCCCTATCCTTACTCTATCTGCAGTGCATTTAGAAAGTACTCAAACCCCTTTGCTTTTTCTACATTTTGTTATGTTACAGCCTTATTCTAAAAAGTATTAAATTGTTCCCCCCCCCCTCAATCTACACACAATACCCCATAATGACAAAGCAAAAAAATTGTTTTTTGCAAATGTATTAAAAAGAAACAAACAAAAATATTACATTTATGTAAGTATTCAGACCTTTTACTCAGTACTTTGTTGAATCACCTTTGTCAGCGATTAAAGCCTAGCGTCTGCTTTGGAGTGACGCAACAAGTCTGGTACACCTGTATTTGGGGAATTTCTCCCATTCTTCTCTGCAAAACCTCTCAAGCTCTGTCAGGTAGGATGGGGAGCGTCGCTGCACAGCAATTTTCAGGTCTCTCCAGAGATGTTCAATCAGGTCCAAGTCCAGGCTCCGGCTGGGCCACTCAAGGACATTCAGAGACTTGTCCTGAAGCCACTACTGCATAATCTTGGCTGTGTGCTTGGGTCGTTGTCCTGTTGGAAGGTGAACCTTTGCCCCAGTCTGAGGTCCTGAGCGCTCTGGAGCAGTTTTTCTTCAAGGATCGCTCTGTACTTTGCTCCGTTCATCTTTGCTTCGATCCTGACTAGTATCCCAGTCCATGCCACTGAAAAACCTCCCCACAGCATGATGCTGCCACCACCATGCTTCACTGTAGGGATGGTGCCAGGTTTCCTCCAGGCCAAAGAGTTCAATCTTGGTTTCATAAGACCAGAGAATCTTGTTTCTCATGGTCTGAGAATCCCTTAGGTGCCTTTTGGCAAACTCCAAGCGGGCTGTCATGTGCCTTATACTGAGGAGTGGCTTCCGTCTGGCCACTACCATAAAGGCCTGACTGGCGGAGTGCTGCAGCGATGGGAGAACCTTCCAGAAGGACAACCATCTCCACAGAGAAACTCTGGAGCTCTGTCAGAGTGACCATTGGGTTCTTGGTCACCTCCCTGACCAAGGCCCTTCTCCCCCATTGCTCAGTTTGTTTGGGCGGCCAGCTCTAGGAAGAGTCTTGGTGGTTCCAAATGTCTTCCATTTAAGAATGATGGAGGCCACTGTGTTCTTGGGGACCTTCAACGCTGCAGACATTTTTTGGTACCCTTCCCCAGATCTGTGCCTCAACACATTCCTGTGTCATGACTCTCCTGTGAAGATCCAAAGATCAGGTTTACAATGGATCTGACATCCACCAGATCCCTCTCACCCGCAGAGGAGAGGAGGGATTGATGTGGGGGCTTTATGACACCTCATGCCAATTGTAAATTGTATGCAGCAGAGGACTCTTTTAGATCTTCAGTAGTGGTGATTGGAATCTCTTTGTTACAGAGACATTTTGCCGCTCAAAAACTAACATCCAAAAATGAACACTGGGACAATATTTTTTACATCCGAATGTGGCGAATGATGAGAGATGGAATATGGGAAATTAATGTCTATTTTATGATGTCATTAAAAATGGTATAAAATTTATCATGAAAATATTGTAACGAAGAGTTTTCACACTGTGTAGGTCAGGATTACATCCTTGACGTTGTGTAGGAAATATCAAGGATGAAAATAATATTTTTGTTGAGATAGAAAACTAAAATCACATTCCTAACAAGATCATTATTTTGATGATAATTTGCCCCGTAAGTAGCCACGCTCAAGGGAGCGTGTCAGAATGGCGGAAACGCCCCTTTTTACGAGAGTGTATAAAGGATGAGTTGAGAATTAACATACCAGAAAGACTCAAGCTGCAGCTTAGGTCTCCATTGGTTACAACCCTGAAAATCAACACGAGGTGAAGACAACAAAGTAGCCTCTCTAACAATCAATGTTACGGCTGAGTAGCTATTCTAAGTACTGTATCTAAGAAAGGAAATTTTAAGTAGGACCATCCTGTTACTCTTCAAACCATCGTCGACTACACTGCCGTCATCACCCCACTGGGGATCATCGACACAGCTGATTAGTTGTCTTCAGAGGACCACTCTTCCAGAACAAGTGAAAGTGAAGCCACGGACAACTAAGAAGGACATTGTGACCTCTTGTGGACAATCAGAGCCTTACACTTGAGAGCTCGGGAGAAGGCCCAACTGACCCTTTTCACAAAGCCCTGGGTCCAACAGAGATACACGACGAAGGAAGACATTCAACAGGTAAATACATTCATTATTTCTTACCCAGACGGGCGGCGGTTCAGGGCAAAGTATTAGGATTACTCTGAGCATAGTTACAAGTGTATAAGTGTTGTCTCTTTCTTTCTCCCCTCCTTACTCCTCTTTTGATAAAAAAGCAGTAATTTTGTCATTAGTCTACTAGGGACCGGTTTTTATCGTATTAAGTTTCTAATTAATAACCTATACCGTGTGTGTGTGTGTGTGTGTGTGTGTATATCCTGTGTTATCATTTAGTTAGTTAGTAAATCAATGTGTGTACGGAATGATCAGTAAAGCTGGGGTTTGTGCAGATGCAAGGAGTATGCGACATTCAGAATTATGAGACTGATATGTGGTAATGATTAATAAATTACTGTTATCGATAGATATCATATAGAGTTTAATTCAGGAGATGGTAACTCGTTAAACTTAATCCGTGGTGCCCCAAATCCTAATGAGTTAATTGTTACATGATTAATTTATTCGAGTAACAATGAAACATAGTTAGTTGATTCGATACATAAGTCATCAGATTAATGAAAGTCACATCATGACACCTGTCTCGGAGCTCTATGTACAAATTCCTTTGACCTCATGGCTTGGTTTTTGCTCTGACGTGCACTGTCAACTGTGGAACCTTATGTAGACAGGTGTGTGCCTTTCCAAATCATGTCCAATCAATTGAATTTACCACAGGATGTCACGGATTCCCCCGGTACTGCTGCTCATACCGTTCACCAGCTCCGGAGGTCTATGTCACCGGCCTTCTAGTCGTYACTGAACTGGATCATTACCACCAACCCCGGACTGTCTTGTCTCATTACGCACACCTGGTTCCCATTCCCCCTGATTAGTATGTGTATGTATGTGCCCTCTGTTCCCCATTGTCCTTGTCGGTTATTGTTACCAGGTCAGTTGGTCCTTTGAGTACCTGTGCTGTTGTATCGGCTTCCATGCTACATGTTATTGTGCACTTGTTTTACGAGTCTCGTCCTGTGTATTGTTTAGAGGTTTACACCTCACTCTTTTGTTTGGGTGGAGAAAATAAAAAACCCTATTACGTATTCCTGCGCCTGTCTCCAATCATCATGCACCTGAGCTCAATTTCGACTCTCATAGAAAAGGGTCTGAATACTTATGTAAATAAGCTATTTCTAATACATTTGAAACATTTTCTAAAAACCTGTTTGTCATTATGGGGTATTGTCTGTAAAACAATTTAATACATTTTAGAATAAGGATGTAACATAACAAAATGTGGAAAAAGGGGTCTGAATACTTTCCGAATGCTCTGTACCCTTTCTTTCTCCATCCACAAACACAGGCTACACAGACCAATGGACTTATGCGCCAGCAGATGAGCATCACCCAGTCACAACCATGAGAATGACAGAGGAAATGACACCACCCTATGAGGCATGACTAGGGCTGTTGTAGTGACTGACTGTATTACTGCCACACCAGCAGTCATGAGTCATGACTGCAGTCACTGTAATCTCATGTTATGCACTCCAAACATGCGTTGGTAGTACCCAACTCGCTAATGACCGTCAGGTCGCTAATGGCCCGGGTACTCAGGGCTCTATCGACCCTCTAACCGCTCTGACAGTAATACAAATGCAATCAAAAATCAAATCAAAACAGTACCATGCTTCTAAAAATAAAAAATTAAATATCACCTCACTGTGATGATCAATTTCAAGAAAGAAGTTCAACAAAACGTTGAGTGGAAAACACGGTCATTGTAGATGTTGTTTCAAAGTCTATCACAACAAAATGGGCTGCGCTTTCTAAGGTGATTCACTCAAAACACCATACGCATATTAGAATGAATGAACCTATGCACAGGACCAAGCCCAAAATGTAATTAATTTTCCTTAAAATAATTATTGTGCCGTTATACAATACATAGCCTACCTCATATTATACACAGCAGAAAAACATCAAACAAAAGTGATTTAAGATGTCTTTGGTACATGATTGGTCTAGCCCAGTGGTTCCCAAACTTTTTACAGTCCCGTACCCCTTCAAAACAATCAACCTCCAGCTGCGTACCCCCTCTAGCACTAGGGTCAGCGCACTCTCAAATGTTGTTTTTTTGCCCTCATTGTAAGCCTGCCACACACACACTATACGATACATTTATTAAAACATAAGAATGACTGAGTTTGTCACAACCCGGCTCGTGGGAAGTGACAAAGAGCTCTTATAGGACCAGGGCACAAATAGTAATCAATACATTTTGCTCTTTATTTAACCATCTTACATATAAAACCTTATTTGTCCATCAAAAATTGTGAATATCTCACCACAGGTTAATGAGAAGGGTGTGCTTGAAAGGATGCACATAACTCTGCAATGTTGAGTTGTATTGGAGAGAGTCTCAGTCTTAAATCATTTTCCCCACACAGTCTGTGCCTGTATTTAGTTTTCATGCTAGTGAGGGCCGAGAATACACTCTCAGATAGGTACTAGGTTGCAAAGGGCATCAGTGTCTTAACAGCGCGATTTACCAAGGCAGGATACTCTGAGTGCAGCCCAATCCAGAAATCTGGCAGTGGCTTCTGATTAAATTCAATTTTCACAGAACCGCTTGTTGCAATTTCGATGAAGGTCTCTTGTTCAGATATCAGTAAGTGGACTGGAGACAGGGCATGAAAGGGATAACAATTCCAGTTGTTTGTCATCCGTTTCGGGAAATACCTGCATAATTGCTTCGCTAAATAACATTTAACATTGTCTGTAAGCTTGAGTTAATTTGCATACAAAAAAAATATCATACAATGATGGAAAGACCTGTGTGTTGTCCTTGTTAATACAGAAAGAGAAGAGCTCCAACTTCTTAATCATAGCCTCAATTTTGTCCCGCACATTGAATATAGTTGCGGAGAGTCTCTGTAATCCTAGATTCAAATCATTCAGGCGAGAAAAAACGTCACCCAGATAGGCCAGTCGTGTGAGAAACTCGTCATCATTCAAGCGGTAAGACAAGTGAAAATTATGGTCAGTAAAGAAAACTTTAAGCTTGTCTCTCAATTCAAAAAAACGTGTCAATACTTTGCCCCTTGATAACCAGCGCACTTCTGTATGTTGTAAAAGCGTTACATGGTCGCTGCCCATATCATTGCATAGTGCAGAAAATACACGAGAGTTCAGGGGCCTTGCTTTAACAAAGTGAACCATTTTCACTGTAGTGTCCAAAACGTATTTCAAGCTGTCAGCCATTCCCWTGGCAGCAAGAGCCTCTCGTGGATTCTGCAGTGTACCCAAGTGGCGTCGGGGGCAACTGCTTGCACACGTGTTACCACTCCACTATGTCACGCTGTCATGGTTTTTGCGCCATCAGTAGTGATACCAACACATCTTGACCCCCATTTGATGTCACATAGCTGTCCAGTACTTTAAAAATATCCTCTCCTGTTGTCCTGGTTTCCAGTGGTTTGTGGAAGAGGATGTCTTCCTTAATTGACCCCCCCATAAACGTAACGGACATATACCAGGAGCTGTGCCAGGCCCGCCACGTCAGTTGACTCATCCAGCTGTAACGCATAGAATTCACTGGCTTGTATGCGAAGCAGTAATTGTTTCAAAACATCTCCTGCCATGTCACCGATGCTTTGTAAAACCGTGTTTGACGAAGACATCGTCTGTATAGTTTTTTTGGCCTTTCCCCTCAGCATTGTCCCAGACATATCTGCGGCAGCAGGAAGAAGTGCACAATAGTATGGGGCTTGCCTGTCCTAACCACTCGGTAGCTCACCATATAAGATGCTTCTAGTCCCTTCTTATTAATGGTATCTGCTGCTTTTATACATGTCTTACTAATCGAAATTCGTCTTAATTCTCACTCAAAAAACTCCTGTGGCTTATTTTCCAAATTGGCATGTTTGATTTCTAAATGTCTGCACAAGAGTTACAGTTTCATTGAGTTGTGAGATAGTACTTTTGCACATATAACACACTGTGGCTGAGGAAAGACACTACTCCCAATATAAGAGAACCCCAAATCAATGTAGTTCTCATCATATTTGCGCCTCTTCGATGGTCCAACGTCCCTGTCTGTTGTTCGGTGCTTTCCCGGGTAAGGGGGCAGTAGCTCTTCGGCTGCATCAGATTCACAACTGTCAGTGTCCATGCTAGCTGGGCTAACAACAAATGTAGAATTACTGATGCTAGCATTGGATGTGCTCGTGGAAGCAGAACAACTTGTGTCGTCGACAGGTGCAGGTGTAGTACTGCTGGTAGTAGCAGGACTGCCAGTAGAGCTGGTATGTGTCTCTATGGACGCGGGCCTTACTTTTTTTTAAACATGATCAATTTTCAAGCAAACGGAATGAGCAGCAGCTACATACGGAGTGAAATTCCTGCGAGAGAGTAACGGTTAATGTGATTGGATGTTAATTATTTGACTAGGTTACCTGTATTTGACATTGTGTTGTTATTTCGCTGAAACTAGATGGTTTAATTTTATTTTTGGCAGTGAAACGAGGCTACTCAGGCGAGAAAAAAAAAGGGGGGGGGGGAACTCCCCTAAATGTATAGCCCCGTTGGAAAATATAAATGGACTGTTTGAAAATGTGAAGAATAAAATCTATATATATATTTTTTTTTTATTAAAAGTGAATCACATTTTTATTTGGCGTACCCCCGACGGCATTGTGCGTCCCCCCGTAAGCCAGTTTGGGAATACCTGGTCTAGCCTATACTCCAAAATTAAACACATTTTAGTAATGGCCTTTGAGTCTGGACTGTATTATTATGCATACTGGATGGACTGGTTACCTAATGCCACGCTCCAGACTCTTTATACAAGTCTGGGAGAGAACGTATATGCCTAGGCCATGATGTTGCTTCACTGATTGTGCAAGACGGTTTACAGTTAGCCTACAATTATAGTACATTTGTATTTGATTTTGAATGGCCTAGTAACAGGACATTTTTTATATTTTCATAATTAATAGGCTGACGTGCATTTCAATCTCCTCCTCTCTCTCCTTCATTCCTCTCTCGAGCGCACAGAGAGGGGTTGTCAACAGTTTAATGACATGTGTTTTGTTGTGAAAACATGTTCCTATTGATGTTCCTGAACAKATTTCCCTTGGTTTCACTGGGTAGCTACAGGAACAGAGTTGGAGAGCCCATGGCATATAGAGTTTTGGTGGAATATCACCTGTTACGCAGCATGCTCCTCAAACAGTGGTTGATGCATGGAGTGAAATAACCAGAGTAGCCTACCTGGCATGATTGAAAACAAACCAGCAGGAAAGTGGCCTCCATTCACTATTCCAGTGCATATGGATGACATGTCTTTCTACCCCTGTTCCTGTCCATTTCATAATGGGCCATTATAAATCAAAACAAATTGTACATATTAGTAAAGACAAGATTAAATTGAGAATAGTCTGATGATTGAAAATATGATCACTTGATGAGAGAACAGCGTATGGAGCCTGAGGCAAGGAACAGAGCGCCAGCTTTATTTGTGACTTTCTCAAGTCATCAATATCCTTTAGTCGCATCATGCTGCCCATATATCTTTTGATTTCTAAGACATTCTAAGGTTTGTATCATTCACAACTAAAGTAGCCAAATAACTCTAAATCTAGCATATAGGACCTGTTTCAAATGATCACTTTTACACTCAACATGCCACTTCAAATGCACACTTGCTCTGAAATGGGAAAAATATTGATATTTTATTGARCTAAGTTCAATATCAGTGCCTTCTGTAACTATTGGGACAGTGACATTTTTTGACTCTGTACTCCAGCACTTTGGATTTGAAATTATATAAATGACTATGACGTTAAAGTGCTGACTGTCAGCTTTAATTTGAGGGTATTTTCATCATTATCGGGTGAACGTTTAGAAATGAAAGCACTTTTTGTACATGTCTTTCCCCCCCTATTTTAGGGGACCAAAAGTACTGGGACAAATTCACTTCAATGCATATTAGAGTATGCAAAAGTTTAGTATTTGGTCCCATATTCCTAGCACGCAATGATTACATAAAGCGTGTGACTCCACAAACTTGTCGGATGCATTTGCTGTTTGTTTAGATTGTGTTTCAGATTATTTTGTGGCCAATAGAAATGAATGGTAAATAATGTAGTGTGTTACTTTGGAGTCACTTTTATTGTAAATAGGAATAGAATACATTTAGAAACACTTCTACATGAATGTGGATGCTACTAGGGCTGGGCGATATCTCAAATTTATTCAAAAATAATAATAATAATAATTGCGCCATATTCCAAATGCCTTTATCGGAAGAATCAAGGTTTTGTTATTTTTCGTTTTCATGAGCGTTTATGTCCGCTTGTTCTCATGTTGTATTTTTGGTCTCGTCTCCTTCACTCCTCTGTGCACCTTCCCATTTACACCAGAGATCTGTGTATAATGACGAGATGCACGTCTCCGCCCAAATAATGGGAGTTGTTGTCCCAAAGTCAGGAAGGCAGGCGACAAGCTTAGATCCAAAATAAACCCATAGAAACACATTGGGCTTATTTTGGACAGATTTTAATGAGAGTGAAACCTCTCACTTCACCTCTTCTTCAATGGTTTAAACACACACGAATCCCCTCGCCCTGCCTCTCACACCAACAAAGTTGAGAGATCACATGTTGCTCTCTGACAAGCGGTTTCAACTCGCCATTTGCATTTGAGCTTCAGTCCAACAGAATCGATCATATGGACACCAAAACACATTGAGACATTTTACTGTAATAGAGGAGAAATTAACTTGTCTAACAATACCTTTTTTATGTCTCAACTACTCAAAATGACCGCAAAGCAGACTACTAAAACGAGAGTATAAATGAACATTGATTCTGGAAAATGCTCCGTTTGTCGCGTACCACTAGCAGCATTTTAACCAGAGACTGTTATACTAGCTGTCTAGTCTGCGTTTTAGAAATGTGCAATAAGCATAAAACATAATTATAAGGAATTGGCAACTCGTTCTCATTCTGAGAAACAAGGTAGGCCACTTGATTTCAACATCTGAACCAAGTGGACAGGCTAACAWGCTGTTCAAACAGTTGGAGACAGACAGAAGGGCATGTTCATAACAACTCAACTGTTACACCTTGTTAGCAAATAGAGCCAAGTTGGCTAAACTTGAAATATAAAGATTAGCTGGCTAATCACTAGCACGAGGGCTTGAGAGACTGTTGATGAGACCTGTGTTCATTTTTTATAGCCTAATACAAGACGTTAGCTATTATTAGTGAATGTGCATTATGCATGGTTCTAGATAAATTTGTAACAAAAAAGGTCATTTTCATAGACTTGAAAGCCAGATCATTGATTATTGCAAATAAAAAAAAGCAGGTTAATCTATTTAGATAAATAATTAACGGGTCTTATGGTTGTGGAAGTCTTCTATTCACAAGCCCCGAATTCAGTAGATTATTATTGACTGTTTGAACTGCAGTGTATGGCCTGGTGCATAGCCAGATAACATACAGTAGGCCAACTCACATTCAGTTCTTCTCAAATACATTTTCTTCAAATCATGTTTCTTTCGACCTGCCGGAAATAAATATTGGATTTATTGTGATGGTGTATGTTACATTTATTAGATCGTTTTTTATGTAGATGTTCCAACGGCGCGCACCAGCTTGTATGGTGGAGGCATGGAGATGCTAAATGTGTTTATATTMATTAACGGTCAGAAGACCAATAACCGGCTGACAACATTTCATGACTGCCACCGCCCTAGTCAAGGCAGGTCCATAATGCTAACATTGTAAGATCAGACAGACAGACAGACAGAGACACAGACAGACAGAGACACAGACAGACAGACAGAGACACAGACACTGAAGTTTGGCAGAGAGACAGCAGTAGGAACCATGTCGACATTTCAGTCACGCAACAGCCTTAAAGAAAATAGGTTGTGTGTGAATGGTATGTGTGGTCCATAGTGGACAAGAACAACCATAAGACTGTGTGACAATGGTCCCGTTTTCCTCCCTAATCAGGATTTTGAATGTGGGGGCGGATGAGAACGGGAGAAGGGATGAATGAGGAGTAGTGTGCAGCAGCCGAAGACACTCAGCCTGGGAAGAGGAAGGAAAAAGTGTACCGTTAGTTAACTGACTTAATGGAGGACAGACTGTAGAAGCCTGTTCCTGTTCATTAAAAGAACATGAGGTAGACCTACATCTGGGCTAGAGTGTGTGTGTGTGTGTGTGTGTTAGGGCTGCCACAATTACTGCATAACCCACGGTTATGGATGGACAAAATGGAATTACTGCCATAACACATTTAATATATATATACACACACACATATAATATATATATAAAATATATGTATAATTATTTATTTTTTTAAATGCTATTCGAACGGTTATTGCGGTGACTGCAATCATTTGGCTGGCCAATTACAGTCATCCAAAATTCCATGATCGTCACAGGCCTAGTGTTTGTGTACGTGTGTGTGTACGTACTGTGTATTGTGTGTGTGTACGTACCGTGTGTGTACGTACTGTGGACTGTGTGTACTGTGTGTGTGCACGTACTGTGTACTGTGTGTGTGCACGTACTGTGTACTGTGTGTGTGCACGTACTGTGTACTGTGTGTGCACCCTTATCCTGAAGAGCAGGGCACAAACACTTCACCAGTTTCAGGGCGAAGGGTTTTGTCAGCACTCTCTCACTCTCCACCCCCCGGCTCCTCTACCTCTCTTCTATAAACTGGGCCCTTGGCTTCGCCTCCCTCTGTCTTTCTCTCCCTGTGGCCCCATTAGAAGCATCTGGCTGAGAGAGTCCCTATCTCTCAGCATCAGAAAATATCACCGCACAACCCACACACACAGCACATCGCAACACAAAGAACACCCCAAAAGAGATATATACAGGCTTTTCCTATCTCCATCTCCACCCCTCTCTCGCTCTCATTCTGTCTCCCTCTCTCTACGGGCATCAGAATCCCCCTCTGTTATCTTCAGAGTCAGTAGCATTCGTTTGTCATAATAACACCTTTCTCCAGCTATTTTGGGACCATTGTGTTTGCAATGAACTGACAAAGGAACGACAGACCAGAGCTGAGAGGAGAAACATGCCCACGGACGGAAAGAGAGAAAATGGAAGGAAGTGTTAGAGGAGAGAATGGAGGTAGAACTAGAGGGAGGGATTTATTTTAACTTGGTTCCTTTTTAACCTCAACTGTGTTGATTAGCCAAATAGTCATGTCTCCTTCCATTACACTTTTTACTGAAAGCAGCCAACTCTCAGCACAGATATCAGCACTGAGACTTCTGTTCCCATTGAGCAGTTGTTGTTCCATAGGCTCTGCACTGACCTCCATTAGCAAGGTCTCATCAATAGAGAGGAGCAGACCGCTGGGGACTTCCGTCAGAGATCTTGCTGCCCTACATTCTGAGATCTCACAGATTGAGGAGTGCACTTTCCTGTGGGTCATTCAGTAGGCTGCTTGACCATTTAGAAAGCTGATTCTCAGAGCCCTTATTTCAGAGTCATGTGACGAGATGGGAGTGGCAATAAATTGATAGGTCGGATTACTCAATAATGCGAAAACAACCGTTTCGCAATTATGACACACACAAAGTCAACTGTTACACACAAACACACTCAAGACTCTTAAATGCAGAGCCACCTTACACAATCCGAGAAACATAGGTCTAAAGCCACAGAGACAGACACAGTTAGCATCTAGGCCTATCCACACCATTCCCAGTGTTCTCTGCATGCACACTAACACTGAGCTTTCAAATACTTCACTTTCAGAGTGACTCACTGCCTGAGGCTAAGTAGACTAAACACCCACACGGAAACGAGAATTAAAGAAAGTAGGACCCAGAGTGAAAGAGAGGGGGGGACGATGAAATACACTAGATAAAGAGGAGAGAGACCCCGAGAGAGATGACGATCAGAGACCCCGAGAGAGATGACGATCAGAGACCCCGAGAGAGATGACGATCAGAGACCCCGAGAGAGATGACGATCAGAGACCCCGAGAGAGATGACGATCAGAGACCCTGAATTGTAAAAACAGGCTCTTCAGGCTTAATCAGTGTTTATCTAACCTAATTTATACCAGGGAGAGACAAGATCAGTAACATCCCAGGGAGGGAGCAGTGACCGGGAGGTTAAACAACACTTGGCTATCGTGCCCAGACAGCACACTGGTCTGAATGTGAGAAACACAAGAGACACTTATCCATAGCCAGCACAACTCTGCTTAGCTATGGAGTCTGACTGACTGTTGGTCCAGGGGGAGCAGCCAATGAGTGTCTATGAATACAAAGTATTGTGCCACACTACGCTGCTCTGTAACTCCCCCTGGATGACATTTGGGAAGGTGTCAGTCTGTCTGTGTTCCTCCTCCTAACGCAGACACAAACAGAACACTAAACCCACACATGCACAAGGCTGGGAGTAAACAACACTAAACCCACACATGCACAAGGCTGGGTGTAAACAACACTAAACCCACACATGCACAAGGCTGGGTGCTTGAGTGGAGGAAAAATGCATGCAGTTCCATTTGGCAAATCTGACCATAATTCTATCCTGCTGATTCCTGCTTACATGCAAAAACTCGAAAACAGGAAGTACCAGTGACGAGCTCAATACGGAAGTGGTCCGATGAAGCGGACGCTATGCTAAAGTAATGTTTCGCTAGCACAGACTGGAATATGTTCCGGGATTCATCCGATGACATTGAGCAGTTTACCACATCAGTCACCGGCTTCCTTAATAAGTGCATCGATGACGTTGTACCCACAGTGACCGTACATATCCTAACCAGAAGCCATGGATTACAGGCAAMATCCACATCGGGCTAAAGGCTCTCCATGCTGATGTGAGTAAGACCTTTAAACAGGTTAACATTCAGAAGGCCGCAGAACCAGACAGATTACCAGGGCGTATACTCAAGAGCATGCGTTGACCAGCTGGCAAGCGTCTTCACTGACATTTTCAACCTCTCCCTGACCCAGTCTGTAATACCTACATGTTTCAAGCAGACCACCATAGTCCCTGTRCCCAAGAACGCCAAAGTAACCTGTCTAAATTACTATCTCCCCATAGTACTCACATCAAAACCATTATCCCAGACACCCTGGACCCACTCCAATTTGCATACCGTCCCAACAGATCCACAGATGACGCAATCTCTATTGCACTCCACACTGCTCTTTCCCACTTGGACAAAAGAACCACCTACATGMGAATGCTGTTCATTGACTACAGCTCAGCATTCAACACCATAGTGCCCTCAAAGCTCATCACTAAGCTAAGGACCCTGGAACTGAACACTTCCATCTGAAACTGTATCCTGAACTTCTTGACGAGACCCCCCCAGGTGGTGAGGGTAGGCAACAACACATCCAACACGCTGACCCTCCTCTACTCCCTGTTCACCCACGACTGCAATCTGCGCACGACTCCAACACCATCATTAAGTTTTCCGACAACACGAATGTGGTAGGCATGATCACTGACAACGATGAAACAGCCTATAGTGAGGAGGTCAGAGACCTGGCAGTGTGGTGCCAGGATAACCTCTCCCTCAGTGTCAGCAAGACAAAAGGAGCTGATCGTGGACTACAGGAAACAGAGGGCTGAGCATGCCCCCATTCACATCGACAGGGCTGAAGTGGAGTGGGTTGAGAGCCTCAAGTTCCTAGGTGTCCACATTAAAGGATCTATCATAGTCCAAACACACCAACATGAAGAGGCCACAACAACGCCTCTTCCCCCTCRGGAGGCTGAAAAGATTTGGCATGGGGCCCTCAGATCCTCAGTAAGTTCTACAGCTCTACCATTGAGAGCATCTCGACTGGCTGCATCACCGCTTGGTATGGCAACTGCTTGGCATACAACAGTTTACACCCAAAAACTATTTAATAAAATAAGGCTTTAACAAAATGTGKAAAAGGTCAAGGGGTATGAATACTTTCCAAAAGCCATTGCTCATTGTGCATCTATTATTTCTCTATGTTCTTTCTCTTTGTATTGTTGGGAAGGGCCCGTAAGTAAGCATTTCACTTTTAGTCCACATCTGTTGTTTACGAAACATGTGACAAATAAATTTGAGTTTCACAATCCTTCCTCCAGTTTTAGGAATTAACGATGACAGACAGAAATGTTATATCATGCAGTGCATGATCGAGGCCTGGTCCTGGGTGTCTCTCGTTCTCTTTTCGTTCTTTTAATTTGTGAGGATTTCTGATTTCAGTATGTGTGTCGCAGGGTTTCCGATAGCCGGCAATAGCCGGCTTTTGGCCAATAAAAAAAAATGAAGCCTATAAATAAAACTGTTGACCGGCGAAAMAAATATCTTTGCAAAACAAGGCTTTTTAGTAATTGATGGAAATACCAGTCGATGGAAAAACATTTGACCGTCATGCTTACCGGTCTATAGGTACATTTGCATAATTTTGTGGAATTAAAATTGTCATCTGTGTATTTCCGCCAGTTATGCATTTTATTTATCCAACACAACTAGTACACAAGCGCTCAGCTTACAGAGCCTACTTTGAGCGGGATTTATCCTGTAGCTCCTCAGCGGGTTGCTGCTGAAGTAAAACATGTGCTTTTATAAGCCAATACATTGCACAACTATTCTAAATGCAATCACCTATTAAAAACAGTTTTGGAGCACGATTAAAAAGAGCTACTATTTTTATTTCTCAACTGGTAATTGAAGCAAGCCTATCATTCACCATTCAAGTGCAGGCAACAGGCTATCMGCKCGTGACCTACAACTTTACAATGTGAGCTGGAGGCTGTACTCATTCTGAAAATATACTTTAAAATGTTTGAAACCTTGAATGTTTTATTTCATGTTATGAGGCAGATCTWACCTTGCTTCAAAGTAGCCTATAGGCTTATTCCAACATTGGAAATGTATAGGCAATTAAATAGGCGGCTTGTGAGTTAAGTTTGGGGAAGCATATCATTTATCCTAGCATTTCTACTGTCTGAGTGCCAGTTGATTTTAATATGCATATTTTCATGGAACAGTTTAATTTCAATAATAATGTTTTAGTTTCTCAAAATCATTGTCACGTGGTTAATCATAACAATCTGAATTAAAATGATGAAAACCTAAAAGTCAACTAATGTGAGATCACCAGCCTCTGCCTTATGGACACATTGATACACCGTGATTAATTGGCGGTGTAATGGGAATTTTTATGTTTGTGCTTAGTATAACTAATTTCTGTGTTCATGCAAGTGGCTGACTGTACAAATCCCCTATCAGTAGCTGCAATTTGGCAGTACGCCCAGACGTTGTTTTGAGAACAAGAAAGATATTTCAGTTTCAAGGTCTCAGCTTAGAGAGGAGAAGCCTCGTGAGGTTTTGGTCTGTCACATGTTACGAACCAGTATTGGTCGGTCACATGAATGAAACAAAACGGTAATGATTGATTAATTAATTATGCTAAATCATGCAAATAACATGTCTGTGTATAGCCGTATAAGAACACTGCTGGGTCTGCCCAGAGAAAGCTCCTGATTGACATGTGTACTATGGTGCATTGAGTTGGTTGGAACCTCTCCAGCACGCTGACAATAAACAATGATTCATTTAAGATCGACTTCCGAGTGTCCCTGTGTACGAAAATTTCCACGACAGGGGCTAAAGAAATGAGCGCATGGAACTCATAGCCTATAGGCCAATGCAGCAGTAGGCCTATAACTTCCATTGCTCTTTCACACTGAGGATTGGTGGTTATCGAGGGGGAGATKGTTGGAAAGATTTTCCAAATAGCTTACTGTGAGGAACTATAGTTCATATATTATAATTCACAATGGATGTTATAAAAACACTTGCCTACATTTCTGCACAGCAGACCGGATACTTCTATGCGTGCTCAGGCGCACACGCTCCCTCAACATTATCAGGACAGAGAAACCAGACACATGCTTGGGTGCGCACGCTCCCTCAACATTATCAGGACAGAGAAACCAGATACATGCTTGGGTGCGCACGCTCCCGTCAACATTTATAGGACAGAGAAACAGAACATGCTTGGGTGGCACGCTCCTCAACATTATAGGACAGAAGAAACAGACACATGCTTGGGTGCGCACGCTCCCTCAACATTACAGGAAGAGAAACAGATAATGCTTGGGCGCACGCTCCCTCTAACATGATCAGGACGAGAAACAGACCATGCTTGGGTGCGCAACTCCTCACAGTTATCAGGAAGAGAAACCAGATACATGCTCATTGCTCACATGGAGCACTCCAACATTTTAAAAATCTCATAAATTATGGGCATTGTGGACATGCCTTTGTAGTACCCAACTTGCTAACAAAAATCAGGTCCTAATGGCCTGGTCCTCAGGGTTCTATTGTCCCTCTAACCCAGGGGTGGTCAATTCCAGTCCTCGAGGGCCTGATTGGGGTCACAGTTTTGCCCCAGCCCCAGTTAACAAACCTGACTCCAATAATCAYCTAATCATGATCTGCAATTTAGAATASAATTTGATTAATCAGCTGTGTTTGCTAGGGATGGAGAACATTTTTAAAAATCAGGCCCCTGAGGACTGGAGTGGCCCACCCCTGGTCTAACCACTGACATCAATGGAAATACAATYGAAAATCACATCAAAACACTTATCATCATAACAGTAGGCCTATCATATTTTTAAAACTCACCTCACTGTGATGATCAATTTGAAGAAAGTTTAACAGCAGGTTGAAACAGTGTAAAACATGGTTGTTGTAGATGTTGTTTCAAAGCCKACTGCAACGAAATGGACAGCGCTTCCTAAAGGTGATKATTCATTCAAAACAKCAATATGCATATTAGAGCTGATGCATAGGCTTATGAGCCCAAGCCCTAATTTMTTTTTKKGGGGGGGGGATTAAAATTATGATTGTGCCGTTATGCAATATATAGCCTAATGCATATTATGTATTGGAGTAATCGCTATTGAGTGTGAACTGTTATTACGCATACTGGATGGACTGGTTACCATATGCTACACTCCAAAATGTCTATCCATGAGTCKGGGAGAGAACGTATGCGATGCTGTTGGTTTGTGCAGGGCTGCTTACAGTTTGCCTACAATTACTGAATTTGTATTTTCAATAACCTAGTAATAGGGCATTTTTTCTATTGTCATAACTGAGTGGCATTACCTTCAGCTATACAGAAAATCTCACCACCATGCGTTTCCATCTCCTCTCTCTCCCCGCAGACGGGCTGTCAACAGTTTAGCGAAATATGTTTTGTTGCATAAACATGTTGCTATTGATGTTCCCGTACAGATTTCACTTGGTTTCCCAAATGAAGCACTGGGTAGMTGCAGGAACAGGGTTGGAGAGCCCATGGCATACAGAGTTTGGGCGGAATATCACCTGTCTGGCAGTGAGAGCATGCTCCTCAAACAGGAATATCACCTGTCTGGCAGCGAGAGCATGCTCCTCAAACAGGAATATCACCTGTCTGGCAGTATTCCTGTTTGAGGAGCATACTCTCACTGCCAGACAGGTGATATTCTGTTTGAGGAGCATACTCTCACTGCCAGACAGGTGACGTTCATGTTTGAGGAGCATTCTCGCTGCCATACAGGTGACATTCCTGTTTGAGGAGCATCTCTCACTGCCAGACAGGTGAATTCCTGTTTGAGGAGCTACTCTCACTGCCAGACAGGTGATATTCCTGTTTGAGGAGCATACTCTCACTGCCAGACAGGTGACATTCCTGTTTGAGGAGCATACTCTCACTGCCAGACAGGTGAATTTCCTGTTTGAGGAGCATACTCTCACTGCCATACAGGTGATATTCCTGTTTGGGAGCATACTCTCCTGCCGACAGGTGATATTCTGTTTGAGGAGCATACTCTCGCAGACAGGTGATATTCCTGTTTGAGGCATGCTCTCGCTGCCATACAGGTGATTCCTGTTTGAGGAGGATACTCTCCTGCCAGACGGTGAATTCCTGTTTGAGGAGCATGCTCTCGCTGCAACAGGTGACATTCCTGTTTGAGGGCATACTCTCACTGCAGACAGGTGAATTCCTGTTTGAGGAGCATACTCTCGCTGCAGACAGGTGATATTCCTGTTTGAGGAGCATACTCTCACTGCCAGACAGGTGATATTCCTGTTGAGGAGCATACTCTCACTGCAGACAGGTGAATTCCTGTTTGAGGAGCATACTCTCACTCCAGACAGGTGATATTCCTGTTTGGAGGCATGCTCTCGCTGCCTATACAGTGACATTCCTGTTGAGGAGCATACTCTCACTGCAGACAGGTGACATTCTGTTTGAGGAGCATGCTCTCGCTGCCATACAGGTGACATTTCCTGTTTGAGGAGCATACTCTCGCTGCAGACAGGTGCATTCCTGTTTGAGGAGCATACTCTCCTGCCAGCAGGTGACATTCCTGTTGAGGAGCATACTCTCGCTGCCAGCAGGTGATATTCCTGTTGAGGAGCATACTCTCCTGCCAGACAGGTGACATTCCTGTTGAGGAGCATACTCTCACTGCCAGACAGGTGATATTCCTGTTTGAGGAGCATACTCTCACTGCCAGACAGGTGATATTCTGTTTGAGGAGCATACTTCCTCATGCAGACAGGTGATATTCCTGTTTGAGGAGCATTCTCACTGCCAGACAGGTGATATTCCTGTTTGAGGAGCATACTGTCACTGCCAGACAGGTGATATTCC
>NC_036839.1:39261189-39295423 GCF_002910315.2 Salvelinus sp. IW2-2015 | reverse complement strand
TCACCTGTCTGGCAGTGAGAGTATGCTCCTCAAAAAGTGGTTGATGTGGAGTGAAATAAGTGTTGTTCAATGTATTTCTCAGCTGCACATATTAAGCTCATGCTATAAAACCCAAGTAGCCTACAAAACGGTGTAAACAGATGACAGGTATTTTTCCCTTTTTCCCTGTTCCTGTCCATTTGATAATGGGCCATTCTAAATCTAAACAAATTTTACATATTAGTAAAGACAAGATTACATTGATAATAGTCTGATGGGTGAAAATATGATTGCTTGATGAGAGAACAACTGTGCAGCCTGAGGCAAGGAACACAGAGCACAAGCTTTTTTTTCTTCTACATTCTCAAATCATCAATAGCCTTTAGTTGCACCATGCAGCCCAGTGGTTAGAGCGTTGGGCCAGCGAGTAACCGAAAGGTTGCTGGATGGAATCCCTGAGCTGACAAGGTWAAAAAAAATCTGTTGTTCTGCCCCTGAACAAGGAAGTTAACCCACTGTTCCCCGGTAGGCCGTCATTGTAAATAAGAATTTGTTCTTAAACTGATTTGCCAAGTTAAATAAAGGTAAGATAAACAGCCTAATCACAAGCCTTGGTCTAGAATTGATCTAAAGGCCACACTTATTTACACTCTGCCGATAACAAACCACAGATAGGAGCCAGATGTCTGACAGGATGTATAAATGAGGCATCCCTTTAGAAGATTTCACTAAGCACCAAATATGGTTCAATGCGAAAAGATTGAAGAAACAGGATGAAAAAGAAAATCCAGTTGGTTTCTTATCAACAAACTAGGACTACATTTTTAGTGCACAAGTGTGTGTACATTTTATTCTAATCGATAACTAGGCGGGTCGAACTGGGGAATTATTGACTGTCGATTTACTGTCAAAATACACGAGCAAGAGGATCGATCTTGTACTCAGCTCGCTAGTTGGTTGGGTTGCATGCAAAACTCAACGGCTGTGGATTTGCATAGCTTTACTGTATCTGGCTTCGATACCTGCTATCATCAGACATCCGAAATATATGATTCTCATGGAAAGCCATGTCCAACTGTGACAGTGTAGGGCTGGTTGCCATATATAACCCGTACACATAATAGCCCCCTTCTATGTAGCTGTCTGTGTCAGTATCCTAACGTCCAGGTTTGAAGATTAAGCTTCATAGCCAGCCAACAAAACAACTCATATTTAGAGTGTCTGTCTGTCACTGCATTAAGTCCTTCATAGCTCAGTTGGTAGAGCATGGCGAATGTAACGCCAGGGTAGTGGGACCGATTCCCAGGACAACACATGTGTAAAATGTAAGCGTCTGCTAAATGGCATAGCTAGCTATATAGTTAGAAAATGTGTTCCTAGCGGTTAGCTTGAGAGCTTGCTGTCCATCAACCAGTCATAACAAATAGCTGTCAAAAACGTTAGCTGGCTAGCCAACTGTAAATTCTTGAATTACAGAAATCGAGTGGTAGTGCACCATAGCTGCTGACAAACGAGTTTGCTTACTTACCTTTGCCATTTTGCCAGGATGTGTACCAAGACAGGCTGAGAAACGACGTGAAGAAAATTATCGCAGTCGCAACCGTTCCATTTCTGAGCCTCATCTCATTTCAGCGATTCTCTCCACGAAGCGTGGGGACCCGAGGGTGCCGTGCCTCTCGCCCTCTGCCTTCGGGGTTGTCAGTCCAGGCGGAGGCGCGTGATTACGGTTGCCCAACCCGGCTAGTACCGGAGGACGTTGGAAGGAAGCGAGGAGGTTGGAGAAGCTAGCTAACTGGAAAGGGGAATGGACGTCTCTCTCTTTCTCTGTCCCTCCTGTCTGCCGTGACGAGTCCTCAGCGTCGTCTCCGTGAGTGACTGATGATCTCTCCTCTCGCTCTGTGGTTGATGATGATTTCCCCCTCGCTCTCTTGCTTGAGGGTGGTAAATCACGAGGCAGCTCTTCCTTTTTAAAATGTGAGCATGGTCGCGCGGCGCGATTATTCCCCTCCACTCACTGCACAGTGATTAGGATAACTGAAAGATCCTGAACAGAAGTGTTGACACGGCTCCTTAATCTTCTGCACTCGGATGATTCTGGGGATGGCAAGAGCAAACCGAATCAACTAGTTTGACAAGAGAACATCTGCATGAATTAGATTTTTATTTTCAGCCGATCAAAGTTGGCAAGCAGCAACCACTGACGTGCTGATGTAAGTTAGAAGGTAGCAAAACAAGTAACTAGCTAGCTGACACATTCAGCAGATGGAGGGTAGAGGAGGATAGTCTTTGCTGGGAACCAGCCCAAGCATAAGATGTGGATGTGCTTCTTCATAGACCTTAGCGTAGCTAGTTATCATATCCCCTCGCAAGATAAGGTTAAAGAGATTCATTAAAATATTTAACTACACTAGTGGCTGGCAGGCTACATATAGCTAGCTTCACAGTTGGATACCTGTCTTCTGATTAGACTCCCACGCTGGCTGCTTAGCAAGCTAGCTAGCTATACTGCTGCACAGCACACACACAACAGGCTCGCTCGCGACATGTTCCATTGAATCTTCTTCAGCATAAAATTTGCTAGTTTGACAGCAGGTTCCGACCCTACTGTTATGCTTGTTTACACTGAGCTGCACTGGGGTCARAACGCAATCATGAAAAACTACGACAATGCAGGGGTTGGGTCTTTGCATGTAAAAAAATATAAGTGTCATATAAGTGTCAAATAAGCTTGTTGACCAATCAGGATCTGAATATGACTGTACATTGTATAATAATGTAACACATTCATACATTTTTTATGTAGATATTACACATTGAATACAGTCACTTATATATAATGTCACTGCGATTCACCGAGACCTATGCTATGATGCTGGTAAAGTTGTCTCGCGCACCTACCGCAGGAGGCAGACACACTTCCCCAAGCTCTGGGACAGTGCTGATCAGAAAAAAAGCTAGCTAGCTGATGGATCCAAACAATGTTCTCCCACAAAARAACATAGCAAAACAACATCTATATAGCTAGGTGTCATCATCTGAAATAACCCTAATTTATAAGACAGTTTTTGTATTTGGTTGATGATGGTCGGACCCGGTCTGGTCAAGCTACACTAGCCACATGAAGATAGCTAGCTGCTTATAATGTTAGCTTGGGGAAACAGGGACAGGTAGCTGGCTATCCTGTTAGTTTGTTATCTAGCAAGCTAGTTATTTTCATAAATTGATGTTTGACTGCAGTAGAACAACCATTGGTTGCCTAGCTAATACTTAATCACATTTTTTTTTTTTTTTTTTGCAGTTTCTGGTCATTGTTTTCAGTCTGGTTGCATTGGTGTTAGCTAGCTACCAAGCTAAAGCTAGCTAGCTAGTTACCCCAGAAGTTGCTAATAACATTTGTATCAAAGATATTTGTGACTGTCATACTGCAAACCGAAGTCAACGTAGTAGGGAGACAGCCTACCTCAAGTTTCTAAACTGTCATTAATGTTGACAAAATGCTTGATTATTACTCTGTATTTTAACTAACTAGGAGGAATCAGGTGCAACTGCTTGGGATGTGGCTGGCAGGCAGAAGCATCAGGATCCCCATCCTTTCTCCCTACCTCTGCGATGGTTGCATGTCTGGGAGAATGATAACATGTTTGATCCTGCTCCTTCAGACGTTTTTCCATTCGGTCGAACAAATAATGCCTTACCAACAAGGTATTATAAACACGTTGTGGCCGATGTTTGTGCTTGTTTGCAGACTTTTTATTTTTAAAAATKTACAGCTTTGACAGTGCTACTGACTGTAGTGGTGGCGCTTGGCTTGCGCATGCAATTCAGCACACACAACATTCTATAATAGAATGTTATTAGCGGTGGCTACTGCTAACTAGCATGAGTACAGAAAGGGAAGTTTTCTGGCAAAACTTGCAGTATTTCAATCTTCTTGATGTATCAGTGTGGATAAAGGTAAAATTTAGAGTACAGTGGCAAATCCCAGTTAGCAATGAGTACTTGGGAGGCCGGCGTCCCGCCACAGAGGCCGTGCGGTAACTTTAAAAATATATATAATAATCCTCATACAGCCCCCCCCCCCCCSCCCCSCCCTTCACCTGCCCAGTCGGAGGCAAGACACTTTTTCMGCATCAAGTAAAATCGAATGAAATCAAATGTATTTATATAGCCCTTCTTACATCAGCTGATATCTCAAAGTGCTGTACAGAAACCCAGCCTAAAACCCCAAACAGCAAGAAATGCAGGTGTAGAAGCACGGTCAGTGGAATGCCTACTCCGTCGCCAACATTTAAAAAATGTATTTGATTTTTATTATTTAAGGTACATTGGATGCCATCTCAATTGGGAAAGGTACTGCAAATGATTGTGTGTGCAAAATATCAGATAACGAGGCCCAGTCCTGTTCACCTGGATCCACTGGTGACGACAAATCAAATCCAGTCAAATAAAATGTTATTGCTATGTACTTTCAGGCTTCTCACAGTGCAACGGCGACAAAAGTGACAGTAATCAAATAAGTAACATAGGAAAGCAATCAAATGAGTGACATTGTAACTGTATAACATACTAATATAAAAATACTAAATAAACAAAATCAGGTATAACAGGCAGCAGATAAAATAAAATAAACCTTTATTTATTATTGCCTATAGGGATATAGTAGGCTATGGACATTGTTTGCCCATGTGCATAGTGAGTGGAATAAGTAGAGCAGTTGCAGCATATCAATCATATGAAAGTATATACATTAGTAGTGCAGTAAGGGGACATAACTACTGCATTGGTTCRGTAGACAAAAGGGATTTCAGTGTGTACAGAATATGAATAACTGTTAAGTGTGTGGTAGAGTGCAGTAGTCAGCCCAGGGTTCAGCTGTTGGAACAGTCTTGTGGTTTGGTGGGGTAGAAGCAGGCTTTGAGACAGGTTGTCCGAGACTTGATGTTGACCCTCACTGCAGCGAATCCCTGTGTGCCGCCTCCAACCGGAGGCCCCTTTCAGGTAACGGGTGACCTGAATCTGGACCCCTCATCTGTGGCATGCCGGATTGCATGGATCTTCTGAATGGCTCCTATACACCAAGTAAGAACATTGAGTTACATTTGAATCGCACATGTAGTTACGAGTTAAGAATGTACTTAAAAAGTAGAGAAAACAAGTAACACAACTTACTGTGAATAACAGTCTTCAGAAACAAGTCCCTGAAACAGGCCGTATCCCCTGCCCAGGTTGTGGCAAGACTGACAGAATGCAAGGTAGCATCCGCCACACTGTCGACTTCAGGTCCTTGGCCCCATTACAGACAGAAACCTAAGCTACAAAATGCAAGAGAATTATTAGAAATTACACACTATGTTAACATATTTCCCTCCCCCACCCCCTATATTTTATATACGTTTATTGTGACAGTCTAAAGACAGATGGCAGATATTTCCAATAAGTATTTACATTTAAGTTGGTAACAGTTTATGTTATTACCTTCATGTCTGCAGCCCAAACATGGCACAGTTGGCCCGTCGTAGTGCCTTACTCCTGTCCCTGTTTGAAACAATAACGTTACTTACATTGAAATGAAGTAAATACTGTGCAAGAACAGATAGGCAGTCTTATCTGGGCAGGTGAATGTAACGTTACATACCTCCATGGCTTTCACATCCACATGGTGCTGTGGTGAATACGATGCTGGGGCTGGCCATTACTGGCCAGATGGCAAACTACCCAACTTAACCGCATTTACCATAATTTAGCTAGCTAGCAACGGCCAAGTTTATGTTTCTAGCTAGTTAAGCTCGCTAACGTTAGCAAGTAACGTTAACTAGTTAGGCAATCTAGCATTATTGTCCTCATTGATGTTAACATTACACAAGTAAAACTACTCACAAATGAAGAAAAGCAGTAATGTTAGTTACTTGAGCAAACTAACTTTGCATTCCAATCTGGTACATAAACAGAATAAAAACTAGGTTTAACGTGATAAAAAAAATATTTAAAAACACCAGCTAAGCTATCTATCTATTGTCTCCTGCAAATGAGCCACTCCATGCACGATTCAAAATCCAGGCTAGTGAATTGGTGCTCCATCTATCTATAACCGACTGAATGGGTGCTGCTAGTGTGTTATTGGTCGGTATTTCCAAACGTTTAGTGGTGTAAAATAATAATAATTCTGTTCCAAAAGCCTGTGGAATTTCTTTGGTTTGTAAACTCGATAGAAGATGGTAACAAATAACTTCCTGTTGAGGCTTTTCAGCTTCTTCTGTGGTGTTTAAGAGGTACGTAGTGATCAACACTTTTCTTCAAGTGGGTACAGCTGTTTCGGGAGTGACATTTATTGTTAGAAAGGAACCGTTTGTATTGCCTCAATTATATAGTATATTAAATCAATAGCAAAAATGTAGACTATTTTGGGCCATAGTCAATATATCATTAATCTACTTAAACTAAATCATTAGGTGTAAAAGCAGCCTGCCAAGGGCTTATGAGTGGAGGCTACCCGCCAGAGATGCAAATCTGGCCCCAGATTCACAAAACACTTCTTACGCATAAACTTAAGAAGCGTCTTAAGAAAAATAATAAGCTCATAAGATAGTTCATGAGTGCAATTTTTCTTAAGAATGTTTTATGAATCTGGGCCCAGGTCTTGAACTTTGCCATTTGCTCGCTTGCAGTAGGAATTTATAGCCTTAGGCATAAAGGCAAATAGCAAGCGGGAGCACATTTTTTGCTATCTGGGATCCCATTCCTGCATTGAGGTATGTTTTCTGACCCATACCTCAAGCCAGCTCCATTGTGTCATAATGTAACCATGATTGCGTTCCGACCCCAGCGCAGCTCAGTGTAAACAAGCATAAGGTAGAGTCGGAACCTGCTGGCTAGTTATCTAATTACTTGATACCTGCAACCTAAATTACAGTACAACCATTAAAAACTACATTTGCCACACTTAGCTTCAGGTATTTTTATTTAATTTAATTAGGCAGGTCAGTTAAGAACAAATTCTTATTAATAATGACGGTCTACCAGTGAACACGGCCTACCGGTGTTCTGCCTTGTTTTTTCCCCCTTGTGAGCTCGGGGATTTGATCCGGCAACCTTTTGGTTACTGGCCCAACGCTCTAACCACTAGGCTACCTGATGCCTGAAATGCATTTATTCTCAAAGGTGGCCAAATTAGAGTTTTCTAAGGAATAATCACTGCACTGGTCTCCCAAACATCTCAGTCAACCATTCTTGACGCCATTGGTTGCCAAGTATTAACCGTCAACACGCACCTGCGCAGTGCATAATTTATGGGATACTCGAGCTAGTAAAACACACACCACTCTTTAAAAAATGTTTTATTCAACCTTTATTCTGTTCAAATATTTTTTATTGAACACACACAAGAATGTTGTATAGGTATAAAAGACAGGTATACAATTCTTATCTAAACATAAAAGAGCAGACAGAAACAAAAAGACCCAGAGTTCTGGGTACAAAACAAATATTACAAAACAAGACATACAGAACAAGGACAGGTAGAAAGAAAGAGGGTAGATTTGATCAAATGTTGATAATTTATTGTTCAGAATATATCTAATTCTTTCTAAGTGTACAGTGTTTGCCAATTCGCTGAGCCATAATTTGGTAGTGGGCGCTTCCCTCTTTTTCCAAAACAACAAGATTCGTTTTTTTGCCGAAATGAGACTGTAAGAGATGAGTTGTTTTTGAGGGTTGGTTAATCCGTTTAGGGAATCAGACACTCCCAGGATTATCAGAAGCGGGTCTGGATCAATTGAAGTCTCCAGAACTTCAGAGAGGATCCTAAAAATTCCACACCAGTAACCATACAAGCTAGAGCATAGGGCAAAGCAGTGGAGTAGTGTACCCTGTGCAGCCTGACATTTATCACACATAGGGGATGTATCAGGAAATATCCTATGCAGTTTGGTTTTGGAATAGTGTAATCTGTGTAATACCTTGAATTGTATGAGACGATGTCTGGAGTTAATGGAGCAGGTGTGGATATACTCCAAGCCATCTTCCCAGTCTGCCACCGAAATGTCAGTCCCTAGTTCTTCCTCCCATTTTGCCTTAATGGCATCTGTAGAAGGTGTGCTAACAGATTGAAAAGCATCATATAAACGAGATATCAGTTTGTCTGAGGTGGGGGATGTTTTTATGCATCCGTCAAACATGGAAGGCTTAGCGTTCCCAAATGTTGGGAGGTGTTTTCTAACATAGTCTCTGATTTGTAGGWATCTGAAAAAGTTACTTCTGGGAAGATTATAAGTTTCTCTCAGCAACTCAAAAGAAGTGGGTTTTAATTTGCTTCCAGATTCGGACTGTGCTATGTATAATAGGATTGTTACGATAAAGTGACCTCTCCAGATTGACAGGCGACAAAATCACAGCACCGATAGAGAAGGGGTGACACTCCTCCCGCTCCATACTAAGCCAGCTGGGTGACGGACGTGCGTCATCCAGCAAAAACGTAACAGCGCGGAGGTTAGCGGCCCAGTAATAAAATATAAAATTTGGGAGAGACAATCCTCCTTCCATYTTGGATTTGCAGAGGTGTTTTTTACCTATCCTGTTTATTCAACCTTTATTTAACTAGGCAAGTCAGTTAAGAACAAATTCTTATTTACCATGACGGCCTACCCCGGCCAAACCCTAACCCGGGCGACGCTGAGCTAATTGTGCACCGCCCTATGGGACACCCAATTAGGGTTGCAAAGGGTCGGAAACTTTCCGGTAAATTTCCTGAATTATTCCGGAAAATTTCCATGGGAAGTTAAGCCCTGGAATTCGGGGAACTTTGCTTAAATTCATTTAAAAAATGTAGCTTGACAGTGAACCTTTTTTGTGGGATACACATAAGGCAATTATAGGTCGTGGCATATTTTGTTTAAACCCTCGGCATGCACAGTGCACTCTTCCATCACATGTACAGCGGATTCTCAAGATCTTGCACACTAATGAGATGCTATTGAGCCCACACTACTACACTGTCTGAGCCAACGACTACATGCTTTCTGGTAAGTTTTGATTAAAATGCTGGGTGGTGTGAATATATTTTACATGACATACATTATTTTTTGTTAACTAGTAAATAGTAGCCTACAGCAAAGTGTGTTTAAATCGTTTCTAACTTGTTAACACTTTCTGCTAGTTATTTTTTGCTGCCATGTGGGTTTTAGCTTGCTTGAGCCTGCTAACTGAGGAGTGTTAATTCACCTGTTTCCATACATGTTTCATTTTAAACATTTATCTTACAAAGGAGTTGTTTAATCTAACTGCTTAACTGCAGCTAATGTAGAAGGAAAGCTGTGCACATTTGCAAATACTGTGCCAAATCATATGTGAAGAATGCAACAATGATGCAGAATCATCTGGCCAAGTGCATAAAGTTCCCTCAGAGCTCACAACAAGCAACCTCTGACAAAAGTCCCTATACTTCTATTTGAGGTGAAAATTATGACTCAGACACCATATCGATAGCAACAGCTCATGGTCCTCCTGGAATCAGAAGGTTTTTTTACACAATGGAGGAATGTAGTCAGAGAAATGCTGATGAATGTCTTGCTCGAGCTGTGTATGCAACTGGTTCACCTCTGATGCTCAAAGACCATGTGTATTGGAAGAGATTTCTGAATGTTCTTTGCCCAGCATACACCCATCCAACCAGACATGCTTTATCTACTCATTTGCTAGATGCAGAGTTCAACATAGTTCAAGTGAAGTTCAAGCAAATCAGAGAGAAACCAGTCTGTATTGCAATCATCTCTGATGGGTGGTCGAATGTTTATGGGCAAGGAATAATTAACTACATCATCTCCACCCCTCAACCAGTATTCTACAAGAGCACAGACACAAGGGACAACAGTCACACCGGTCACTATATTGCAGATGAGCTGAAGGCAGTCATCATTGACCTTGGACCACAGAAGGTATTTGCACTGGTGACAGGCAATGCTGCGAACATGAAGGCTGCTTGGTCTAAAGTGGAGGAGTCCTACCCCCACATCACACCCATTGGCTGTGCTGCTCATGCATTGAATCTGCTCCTCAAGGACATCATGGCACTGAAAACCATGGATACACTCTACAAGAGAGCCAAGGAAATGATTAGGTATGTGAAGGGTCATCAAGTTATAGCAGCAATCTACCTCACCAAGCAAAGTGAAAAGAATAAGAGCACCACATTGAAGCTGCCCAGCAACACCCGTTGGGGTGGTGTTGTCATWATGTTTGACAGTCTCCTRGAGGGGAAGGAGTCTCTCCAAGAAAYGGCCATATCACAGTCTGCCGATATKGACACCCCCATCAAGAGGATCATCCTGGATGATGTATTTTGGGAGAGTGGTAAGTAGCCTTAAACCTATAGCAGTAGCCATTGCACAGATTGAGGGAGGCAATGCCATCCTGTCTGATGTTCAGACTCTGCTTGCAGATGTAAGAGAAGAAATCCATACTGCCCTGCCCACTTCACTGTTGCTCCAAGCAGAGGAAACTGCAGTTCTGAAATACATCAAAAAGCGTGAAGACTTATGCCTGATGCCCACACATGCTGCAGCGTACATGTTGGACCCCAAGTATACTGGCAAGAGCATCCTGTCTGGTGCAGAGATCAACAAGGCCTATGGTGTCATCACTACCATGTCTCGCCACCTTGGCCTGGATGAGTGCAAGGTTCTTGGCAGTCTGGCGAAGTACACTTCCAAGCAAGGGCTTTGGGATGGAGATGCCATATGGCAGTTGTGCCAACATATCTCATCAGCCACCTGGTGGAAGGGACATCAGCCGCCTCAGAGCGCAACTGGTCCTTGTTTGGGAACATACACACCAAAGCACGCAACAGGCTGACCAAGACATAGGTTGAAAAATTGGTAGCCATCCTGGCATTTTGAGCATGACAATGAGCCATCCTCAACAAGGTTGGAAAGTGACAGTGAAGATGAGGCCTCAGAATCTGATGTTCAAGAGGTGGACATTGAGGAGGTYCAGGGAGAAGACATGGAAGCCTGAGAGGAAGACAACCAAAACTTCAGTTTCTAGACTATCATTTTACATATTCCCTTTMTTTTGTTGCTCAGTGAAATCATCCCATGTGAAAAGTCAACTCATTTAATTAAAGTTCAATTCATAACTAAATMGTTTTTTWWATTTCTATTGGAAGGMTTTAATCATTTGCAATTATGCCTACTTATGATAAGGTAAAAGGTTTATGTGCATATATTTCCATTAATTCCCACGGAAAGTTTCCACTGAATATTCCCCAAAATGTGCAACCCTACTCCCAATCACGGCCGGTTGTGATACAGCCTGGAATCGAACCAGGGTCTGTAGTGATGCCTCTAGCACTGAGATGCAGTGYCGTAGACCGCTGMGCCACYCTGGAGCCCACTCTCTTCAGCACCAAAATCCCMAAATACTGTTTGACAAATTAACAAATACATTGACAACAAAATTAGAAATACTGTATGCAGTTTGCACTTCCTCAGGACTGAATCAGTCCAGTATTTATTTACCAAAGACTATAATTGTTTTAATAATGTGTAGCCGGTTAAACTCAACTCCATGATATGACGGAGTTGAGCCGCGACTAGTGTGGACGGACTGGAAAYACGAGATTTCAGCAACCAAAGAATAGAACCGCAAGTGCAACCAAAATACTTTCTGAAAAGCAGTTAATACAGAAAAAGGCATTTTGATCGGTGCATAATTAGGAGCATACCTACATTGACAGTGGTCCAATTATTTTAAAAATGAAAAATCAGAACACTTTACAACTTTCGGCTACTGCATCAATAACCGCGATTGAAAGACTGGGAAAACATGTCCATTATTTGACCTAAGCATAAAATAGAAATGTGACTTGACACAACTCAAGATCAGAGTCAATCTATTGTCCACCAGACAGGAGCCTGTTTTAGGTAGGTTTTTGGTTTGTCATTGTCTAGCTGTTGGACAGAAGATTATGTGAAAAGGCTTTGTGGTAGCATTGGATAAACATCTGCAAAGCAAGTAMATCATTCTGTACATTTAACAATCTCCAGTGTGTGCTTATAGGCATCTATATCTACGTCTGTATATTCACATTCTGAAGAAGCTTTCCCTTGAACTGGATGACATCTTACATTTGTTGTTACTTCTGCATGATCCAYGGTAAGACCACACTCTGCCTAGAGAAGGTCTAAACCCTCTTCATGTTTCCCATCTCACTTCGAAATATTCCAGAACTAGAGCTTCTAGAGCAGGGCTATTCAACTCTTACCCTACGAGGTCCGCAGCCTGTTGGTTTTCTGTTCCAGCTGAGAATTAAATGCACCCACCTGGTATCCCTGGTCTAAATCAGTCCCTGATTAGAGGGCAACAATGAAAAAAACACAGTGGAACTGGCATCTAGGGTTCACCAGGAGTTGAGTTGAAGTTCTAGAGCCCTCACCATTGGTGTTGTATTTGTGTGAATGAATGTGATGACAGCTGCTGTGCTATACAGGGAAGCTAACACCCAGTCTTGTATTGGTAACGTGTGTTGTATCTGACACGGTGTAGTAGATTTCATATACATTGTGGATGAAGTTCCTCTCAGTAGGGTGTGGCTTTGAAGTAGTCTTCCAGGGGGATGAGTGACACCCCTCCGACCCAATCCTGGAGCCAGACCTGGGTCAGCTGCAGCTTCATAAAGAACCAGTTGTGTCCCGCTGGCCATTTCTTCATCACAGGGTGTCTGGAGGGAGAGGACGAGCAAGAGCATTATACTCACTAAACACGCAGACAGGTATGCTAAGTACAAAGGCTCACACACATTGCACATATGTAGAGACAATTGGACAGACACTCAAAACATGGTCAGGGAGGATGAGCAATTAGTGTGCCATGCGCACACACCTGGAGAACATGGCCTCCTTGGCAAACTCCACCTCCTCTGGGTCCACCTCCACCATCTTGCCTGTCAGAGTCAGTCTGGCACAGCGGGGTCCTCAGGATCATACATCTGCTGCCTGGGGAGACATAACATAATGTTGAACCATAACACAGACATACACGCAGCAAGCATTAATGTGCCACTTCAATGTAGTACTGGATGGGGACCCAAGAGCTCCCGAGTGGTGCAGCGGTCAAAGGCTCTGCATTTCAGTGCTAGAGGTGTCACTACAGACCCTGGTTCGATCCCGGGTTGTATCACAACCCAGTACACACTTTGTTCTACCTGCAGGAGTCTCCCTCTGCATCTGAGAAAGTGAGAGAGGCGAATGGGAAGCTTCTCAGGTCTGCTACAGTGTTGTCCATCAGGGTGACGTAGAAATAGAGGACTCCTGTACTGTTGTCCTTTGGGCCATCACTGACTGAGAAGATATTCCCAAAAAGAAGGCCCTTTATCTGTGGACACAAAATATTGTAATACACAGGCTATACATGGCTGTTATTTGAACACAACACATGATAGTACATGTTGAGTGATAATGTGCTTCATGGAGCAATTGTAATGTAGTACTGTACCAGGTCTTGAGTGGAGATGGTGGCGAGATGTCCTCAGTCGCTGTAGTGGGCCATGTATCTGACTGTCCTCGCCGTCTCCTGGTGTGGTGGAGGTGACGGGGCACTGGCGGGCGCTGTCATCTCCTCCATCCGATAGGAGAACACCCTGGACGCTGAGGACACGGGCGCTGCATCCTTGGTTTTCGATTTGACCCTTTCTTTGGGCTTCTCCGCACTATCTTGTAACACCGAGTGCGGATATGCCGGTTTCCAAAGCCCGCTGTTGTCCACTAGCACAACGGGGCGGCCTCCTCCTCGGACACGGCGTCGTTGGACGCGACAGCCCAAGAGTTCCTAAGAGTGTAGCTCTCACAAAGGCACAGTGTCGCGGCAAATAACACCAGGGAAAGATGGTATGGCTTCATAAAACTTTGAGAAGTTGTCTGTGTTTAGTGAATCATGTATGTGTGTTTTCGTAATGTAAGCAGAGAGCAATAGGCAGAGCCACTAGTTACACAAGGGGTAGACAAGAATTGCCACAGCGCCACCCCTTGGTACAGCACGTAATGACCGGGTGAATGTTGCCCTCCTTTCTCCATTTACATTTTCTGACATTCTGATATTCTCCCAGGCCAGACTAGTCATACATGCTGCTTTAAATGTGGTTTGACTCATTTTATATTTCTGTGCAGCTTTCTGTCTTTGAATAACCAAAATAGTTTTGAAATTAAATGCTTAAATAATAATTTGGTGGGTGATTATATTTGTCCTGTTGGAAATGTGTTTTTGCATATCCCGACTCCCCCTGGGACATCTTTGGGGAGTGGGATCACGGACAGGGTACTTTTAATGCTCTGTTTGTATAGTCAGCAAAAATACAATGACAGACAACTGTCTTATTGACAGAAAACACACMGAGACATCAACATTTATTACAGACAACTACTGTATCATAGAAATCATTTATTTCTGATGAAGCATTCGTAGATAATTCCAATAATATTATTTCCATCTCCAACATAAGCCCAGACTTTGGGAAAAAAATATGTTTGGATCAAAACTCCAAACATAAGAATTTATTGACAGGAAACCAATCAGCTTCATAGTTATCCCATACAAAAAAATGAAATACAAACATTGTTTTGCAAACACAGCATGTCTGTACATTCAAGGGAAGCATGTTTTGCCAATAGCTGTTGCTTCCAAAGTCTATTAAATTCCACTTCAATGAACTCAACATCTCCTTCAGTCTCTCTACATTCCCATCACTACCATTGTGGATGTTTCTCTCCCTCTGTCTCTCACAACTTACAATGGAGCTCTTGTCCAGAGCAATTAGTAATAAGTGCATTCAAATAAGGAACTCCCCCTTCTCTCTTTTTATCTCTCTATATTTACAGTACATATCCCCCCGACGCTCCCCCTCTTTCTTTCTTTCTTTCTTTCTTTCTCTTTCTTTCTTTCTTTCTCATTCTATCAGTCCATGGTCTTGTCATTCCAGGCCATTGACTTCCTCTTGGCCAGTTCCATCCAAGATGGCTGACCCCCGCTGTCAGAAATGGTCTGCAAGGGGGATGATGACGAAGGTGATGATGGAGACAATGAAGTTGGCATGTTTTTCCTCAGCCATTTGTTGTCTCGGTCTGCAAGTCTGCCTGCCACTATGGCTGGGCTCGATTCTAAGAGGGGAACACATAGAGAGGCTGTTATTATGACCATAGAAATGAATAGGACACTATCTTAATGGTTACTATAACATATAATTCAGTCATTATTTTAACCCATCCAATGTATTTAACATCGCTCTACCTGGCCTCCTGTCGAGTTTGGCATCTTTAGCGTCTCTGTGAGTAGTTGTGGCTTTGGGAGGAGCAGCCAATTCAGCCGTGGGCTGAGACTCAGGTGGGGTCCTGGTTCTCCTGAGCTCTACCTGTATTGGGGAGGAGTGAGAGTGAACTGAAACTCTATTTGATTAACACCTCTGTTCTCAGATGATGTGTGAGAGAAAGCAGGGATGTTACCTTGCTTCCAGCAGGGGGGGTCCACTCTGCCCGTTTCCCCAAAAAGGCTGCCGTCCCTCCCACAGTCAATGGCCTGTCCCGGTCCACCCTCTTCTCTGTTGACACAGCCGTCCCCTCACTATTCCTCTGGTCGCCAGGGACCTTCTCACCTCTCACTAGGAGTTGGACTGGGGTTGTTGTTGGAGCTAAGGCTGGTTTGGGCTGGGGGATAGGGTTGAGACCTTGTGCGCTCCAAGGGGGCTGGCTGGGTGTGGAGCGTGGGCTTGACGAGAGGGTAGATGGGGACGGTGGCTGAGTGGAAGTTGCACCCATTGGGGCGATCCGTAGTGTTATTTGGGCTTGGGTCTGTGGAGTGGAGCACAGGGTGGGCTGGTTTGCTCGCCGGCTGGACTGTGGGGTCACCTGAGACACGGAGCGTTGTGTAGACTGGGCTAGAGGTTGAGTAGCGATTGGTTGTGCTGCTCGAGTGTTGATTTGGTTGGACGTCTGTGTTGATGGTTTTGAGTTCTGTGTTGATTGTTGTGTCATTGTTTGTGGTTGTGTTGCGTTCTGTGTCTGTGGTGTTTTGGTGGTCTGCAGGTGTTTGGTGGTCTGTGTCACTGGTAGCTTTGTGGTCTGAGCCTGTGGTGGCGTTGTGGTCTGTGTCACTGGTAGTTTTATGGTCTGTGTGGGGGCTTGTGCTACTGTCTGTGGTGGTTGCACTGCATTCTGTGACTGCAGTAGTTTAGCAGTCAGGGGTTGCATTGTGGTCTGAGCCTGTGGTGGCATTGTCGTTTGTGGTTCTGTTGCATTCTGTCTCTGAGTTTGCATCACAATCCTAGCCAGTGACGGTGTGTGTGGTTGCGTTTTGGTCTGAGCCTGCGGTTGAGTTGGGGACTGCATGCCGGTGAACTCTCTGGGCAAACTGCTGGTGAAGAGCTGCTGGAGGCCCCTGGTCTTCCCCCATGCCATGCTCATCCACGATACGGCAGCCTGGGGTGCCGCCTGGGGGGCAGTCGGGGGGTTCTGAGGGGCTGAGGTGGTAGCCTGGGCTTCTATGGGTAGGACAGGCAGGGTTTGGTCCTCTTCAGGTGTAGCTGGGGTGGTTTGGGCCTCTTTAGGTGTAGCTGGGGTGGTTTGGGCCTCTTTGATGAGAGGCGAGGGGGTCGGCTGGGCGGGGGTTGCTGTATCTGAGGGAGGAAACTGGGTTAGACACATTCACATGATGAAACAACACTGGTGGTGTTTTAATGAACACAGTAACAGTCTATCATTCCAGTGTAGCCTGTCATTCTTATTCTAGTGCAGCATATCTCCTTCATTGGTTAACTGCCCTGATAACATAGAGATTGTATATTCTGTAGAAGTGTAGCTGGGGACAAAGTCCAGCACTGACATCCCTATCCAGTAAACGCATGACTTACAGTATATTATGTTTGTCATTTACCCACATGGCTGATGACTCATACATTTCAGAGAGTGGGTCTCACCTGCTTCTCTGAGGGAGCCAGCTCTTCCCCTGGAGGAATACAGTGTTGTGGGGGCATCCCAGTTGTTTGTATAGAGCTTTTTGGGCATGGAGTTAGCCCTGGTTGGAGGGGTGTCCCGAAGCCCCTCAAGCCTGGTGGGTTTTGAGGAGGGAGTATAAGGGGCAAGAAGGAGAGCGCCCACCTCCGCACTGTGACGCTTTATCTTGAGATCTGATTGGCTGGTGGTTGCCTCCGCCTGTACCCTCGGAGAGAGAGAGATGGAGCGAAGGTTCACGCCAAATGCAATTTTCCCATCTACCTCTGTCTCCTCCTTTGCTTCCACTGCATCCTCCACTCCCTCACCGCACTCCTCCTCCACCTCCTCCCCTTCTGAGACTTTCCCCCCCATATCGATGGCAGTCAACTCCTCTTCTTTGGGCTTGTCCCTCTCCCGCCTGCCCCTCTGCTGCTCCTGCCCCCTCTGGCTGGCGTTTGAGGGGGTCAACTTTACCTCTGTCCCCTCCTCCCTCCCCTCCCTCTTCTCCCCATCCCCAGCCTGCTCCACTACTACCAAGAAACCACCACTTCCCATCCTGGGTGTTTCTCGCCCCTTGGCTGAGTTGATGGAGAACAGGAAGGGCCTGGAGCCTGGCTTCGGAGCTCCTTCAGTGGACATTGGCTCTGCCTGACATGTGTCCTCCTGGCCTGCAGGTGGCTGTGTGGTACTCTGACCACCAGCCCTAGCCTCTGTCTTGCTCCTCAGAGAGGACGTTCTGAGAGTCACCACTGAGGTCAGGCTAGCTGTGGGCCTGGCAGAAAGGAGTGGTTCGTCTTTGGGGCTACCCTCGGTGCTGGGGGTAGAATTCGGTACCCCACTCTTGCTCAGGACGTCCCTCTTGGTTTGGGATGGGTCTGGGGGCTTGGGGTCTCCCAGGGACTGTTTCAGGGACTGTTGTTGTGGAGTGTATCTCAGGTCCTGCACTGTGGTCACAGATGAGGGCTGTGGCTGTTTAGCTCCAGGTAGCTGGCGGGTCACAGGGGAGACAACTGGAACCCCAGGATGGGGCTGCTCCTGTGGGGAGGGCTTGCAGGGGAGAGTGGTTTTTTGGGGGGACCCCTCAGCCTCTGTGGAACTCGACTTTAGGGGTGTCAGCTCTGGGGGTGCAGTGGGGGTGGTCGACCCCCCTTGTTGCGCCTTTGGGATCAGGGTAGAGTGACAGCGTAAATGTGTTCTCCTCCCGGTAATGGCAGGCCCTTCCTCTTCTTCAGTCAACGGTTGGTCAAAGTTGTTGAGACTCTCTGAGCGTGGTCTCGACTCAGTCTGGAGATAGAGAGAGAACGAGACAGATTCTGTCAGACCTGGGCCCTGACAGTAAATCTCAGTAAGACAAGATTAATGGTGTTCCAAAAAAGGTCCAGTTGCCAAGACCATGAATACAAAATTCCATCTAGACACCGTTGCCCTAGAGCACACAAAAAACTATACATACCTCAGCCTAAACATCAGCGTGACAGGTAACTTCCACAAAGCTGTAAACGATCTGAGAGACCACTGTGACTGACCCAAAATTAAGGAAATATTTGACTGTGCAGACTCAGTGAGCATAGCCTTGCTATTGAGAAAGGCCGCCAAAGGAAGACCTCGTGCACACTGCCCAAAAAATGTGGTGGAAACTGAGCTGCACTTCCTAACCTCCTGCCAAATGTATGACCATACCATTTCCCTCAGATTACACAAACCCACAAAGAATTCGAAAACAAATCCAATTTTGATAAACTCCCATGTCTATTGGGTGAAATACCGCAGTGTGCCATCACAGCAGTAAGATTTGTGACCTGTTTCCACAAGAAAAGGGCAACCAGTGAAGAACAAACACCATTGTAAATACAACCAATATGTATGTGTATTTATTTTCCTTTTTGTACTTCAACTATTTGCACATCATTAMAACACCGTACACCGTATATAGACATAATATGACATTTGAAATGTCTTTATTCTTTTGTGAGTGTAATGTTCACTATTTATTTCACTTTAGTTTATTATCTATTTCACTTGCTTTGGCAATGTAAACATATGTCTCCCATGCCAACTAAGCCCCTTAAATTGAGAGAGAGAGAGTGAGAGTATCACTAATACACTATACAGAAATACACTATGGAAAAAGAAGGAACAGCACGTCAGAAATCAGCTCAATGTATTTGAAGAATCAATAGACTCTAACCTTCTGGGAAAATTGGATAACACTAAACAAACAACAACAGGAAGAGTTATCTATAGAAAAAAGAGATGTATGGATAAACAACTTCTCCAATCTTTTTGGCACTATAACAAAGAACAAACAGCACAAACATATACATGATCAAATACAAATCTCAGGATCACATATTAAAATATACAGAGCACAAATTCCAATTGGCTATACTTAAACACTTTAACATCATCCTTAGCTATAGCATCTTCCCCAATATTTGGAACCAAGGACTGATAACGAAGGTTACGTATGTAACCACGGTTATGTGAGCTATATGGATCACTCCAATATATTGGTATCAGTCCCCGGCAGAGGGATACATCCAAGGTGAGGATTTACAGATTTACTCCCGTGTACACCTGTGTCACGGCTTGGGTTCGCCCCTATATATAGACCGCATGGCCGCGAAACATGTTCTCTACATCATTTTTGAGGCGCCTCTAGCGCCGTAGAGGATTGGAGTGATCCATATAGCTCACGTAACCGTGGTTACATACGTAACCTTCGTTATATTTCACTATATTGTATCACTCCAGGGAGGGACCTGGTCAGTCAGCGGTAAAATCCCAGCGAGGACCGAGACGCAGGGGCCATCAATGTGGAAGGAGGGCCCCGGCACAGTCCCCGGAAGGGGAGGTGATGCTGGAGGGAGGCCCAGACTCCCCTAACACTGCCGGGGGTTGTAAGCAGAACCTTCGGGAGGAATGAATGGTTGGGGCGGAGAGATATACTCCTCCCACCGGGGTCCATCCGGTGGCACTCAGAACTTACCGAAAAAGCATGGAGCTCACCCAACCTCTTCATGGAAGTAATCGCTACCAAGAAAGCCACCTTCATAGAGAGGTGTTTTGGGGAGGCAGACTCCAACTGTTTGAAAGGCGGCTTTGCCAAAGCTGCCAAGACCACATCCAGATCCCAGCTCGCCATTGAGTGGGTCCTAGCTGGATGCAGGCGACGAACCCCTTTCATAAACCTGGAGAACAAGGCGCCCCACCGGCCTGTCCATCCACCCCACATGGCAGGCAGATATAGCAGCCAAATACCCTCTCAGTGTAGAGGCTGCCAAACCCTCATCCAAGCCAGACTGAAGGTATTGGAGGACATACTGCACCCTGCATGACTCGTGCACAACCTCAACACCAGTGCACCAAAAGCAGAACAACCGCCAGTGCAACTGGTATGCTGCGGTTGTAGCCGGTGCCCTTGCGCTCTACATGGTGTTCATTATGCCCTCCTGTAGTCCTAACATGGACCATTGGTGCCGTTCAGCGGCCAAGCCCACAGACTGAGGCGGTGCAGTCTCGGACGCCACAGAGTTCCTCCGGCAGGTCGGGTGTCAGGGGCAGTTGTCAAGGTGTCCCAGACAACAGGGACAGGAGAAGGCTGAACCAGGGTCGTATGGGCCAGTATGGGGCACCCAGCAGCAGACGATGCTCCACCATCCTGGTCCTGTCCAGCACATCCTGGATCAGGGGAAAAAGAGGGGGGAATGCGTAAAGCTCCAGCCCTGGCCAATCGTGAGCCAGAGCTACCAAGCCCAGAGGCTCTGTTGGATCCGACATAGAGTACCACAGGGGGCAGTGTGCATTGATTAGGGAGGCAAACAGGTCCACCTGCGCCCTCCCAAACTTGTCCCACAGGTGCTGCACGACCTGGGGATGTAGGCTTCAGTCCCAAGATGGCGGGCCCTCCCTCGAGAGCATATGCGCTGCCACATTCAGGATGCCAGGTGCATGTGCTGCGTGTAGAGACGCTAGACGTCCCTGAGCCCAGAGAAGGAGCTCCCGTGTCATAAGATGGAGGCGGTGGGACCTCAGGCCACCCTGATGGTTGATGTAAGCCACCACTGTGGTGTTGTCCGTTCTCACCAGGACATGTCTTCCCTTCAGATGTGGAAGGAAATACCGCAGAGCCAGCAGTACAGCTCAGAACTCTAGTGTATTGATGTACCTGCTACTCCAAAGAGARAGGAGCGACAGCGCCACCTCAACAATGAGGCACTGTGTGGTCACCCGCAGCTGGCGGTGACGGTGGCGCTTCGGGTGCAGCCAGTGGGAGTTGAACCACTGCTGAAGAGGCCGGAGATGGAGCAGGCCCAGGGGAATCAGCAACGAGGCTGCCGTCAGCAAGCCCAACCGGCATTGGCAGGTCAGGGCGGATACCACCCGCCCCTGCCGAAAATGTTCGAGGCAAGATAAGATCGCCTGAACCCTTCTGGTGGGCAGGCGTGCTTTCATGAGGACTGAATCCCGTTCGCCCACCCTCTGCGTGGGCATCAGATGACTCTTCTTGTCATTTACAGTAATGCCCATCCCGCCGATGTGGGTCAGGAGCATGTCTCTGTCTGACACGACCTGGGTCCTGTTTGGGGTACCAATCAGCCAATCGTCCAGGTAATTGAGGATCAACAATCCTTGTGACGTGTTAGGTGCCAGGACAGCGTCCATGCACTTTGTGAAAGTGCAGGGTGCCAAGGAGAGGGTGGAGGGAAGAACCATGAATTCGTAAGCCGTCCCTTCGAAATCAAATCGGAGGTGCTGCAAATGAGCTGGGTGAACAGGAACATGGAAGTACGCATCCCTCAGGTCCAGCGTCACAAACCACATGTTGACAGCATGTGGAACCTAAGTACCCATTACGGTTGCGGAGGTCCAGAATCGGTCGAAACCCTCCGTTTCTTTTTGGGACCACAAAATAAGTGGAGTGAGACCCACCGAGCCGTTCTGATGTCTCGATCCTGCAGATGGCACCCTTGTCCAGGAGTGAGGAGATCTCCAGCCGCAGGGTTTTCTTCAGGGGGTCGGCCACTGTGGTGACATGAAGGCCCCTGAAGGACGGTGGCCAGAACTGTAATTGGAGATGGTAACCCTAACACCCAGGGGGTCTCCACACCCTCCTCACACTTTGCCCTTTGAGACCGGGAGAAGYGGCCGAGGCCGGGGAAGGGTGTGTTATGGGTCCTGCTGGGGCCCGCCTCTCCTCTGGCGCTCCGAGCGCCTGGGACCCCAAGGCACGTCCCTATGGCAGTGACGGATGACACCATCACACCTGTCACAATGGGAAGGCATAAGCTCAGCCAAGGTGGCATGGTGTCCATAGTYGGGTACTCCCGGAGGCCGAGTGACTTAACGCCCGCAACATAACTCCATGGTCTAGTCTCTGCTGTGAGTCGGAAGCTCCCCCTGGCAGAGGCCCAGCTCTCCTGCAAGGCCTCGCGGAACTCAGCAGAGATGGGGACAGATGGAGAGTCATCAAGCTTTTGACTCAATTTGGCATGAGGGTCTGCTATACAAATTGATGGAAAGTGGTGTTGGGGGAATAACATACGGCATTATAGAATCTATGTACACAAACAACAAGTGTGTGGTTARAATTGGCAAAAACACACACATTTCTTTCCACAGGGCCGTGGGGTGAGACAGGRATGCAGTTTAAGCCCCACCCACCCTCTTCAAGGTGGAAACTGAGCTGCACTTCCTAACCTCCTGCCAAATGTATGACCATATTAAAGACACATGTTTCCTTCAGAAACCCAATTTTGATCAACTCCCATATCTATTGGGGGAAATACCACAGTGTGCCGTCACAGCAGCAAGATCGTGACCTGTTACCACAAGAAAAGGGCAACCAGTGAAGAACAAACACCATTGTAAATACAACCCAAATTTATGTTTATTCATTTTCCCTTTTGTACTTTAACTATTTGCACATAATATGATATGACATTTGAAATGTCTTTATTCTTTTGGAACTTTTGTGAGTGTAATGTTTACTGTAAAATGTTTAAATTGTTTTTCATTTTTGTTTATCTATTTCACTTGCTTTGGCAATGTAAACATATGTTTCCCATGCCAATAAAGCCCTTAAATTGAAATTGAAATTCAGAGAGCAAGGGAGCGAGAAAGCGAGAGACTAATCATAGAGCAAGTGTATCCAGTTAGTATTTTGATTTTTCCTGAGCCTTCCTCTGTATGTGTGAGATCCAGAGGCAGAGCCCCATGTGGTGTTGGTATGCCCAGGCAGGACTTACAATGTTCAGCCTTTTGTTCTTGGCGCTGGCTCTCTGGTTCCTGGGTTTGATGGACATGCGGTGGCGGGCGGCAGAGTTATCCAGGCAGGGGGTGAACTGGGCTGGGGTGCTGAAGTCCAAGGCAGGGGAGGCAGGGGGGGCAGGGGAGAAGCCAGTTTGGGGGGCAGATGGGGTGGGGGGCACGGAGTTGGTAAGAGGAGGTTTGGGCACGGGGGAGAGGGGATGGGACGAGGGTTGGGAGCAGGCCTATGAACAAATAAAACACAGGATAAACATCTGGATCTATGACAACACATAGTTGAGATCAAGTGATAGAGTCAGTGACACTCAAACAGGAAAAGGTATAACCTGCACTTCCTTCTCACTTCCTGTTCCTGCTAAACTCAGAGAGCTATGGTGCCTGGGAGGAGCAGGGAACTGTGGAGGAAAAGGGAAGGGTTTGGGTGATGCACAATCGCTGATGAGGAATGAAATGTTCAACTACTGTATCTGCACTATTGGAATATGAACATAATTACTGACTCGATGAGAGAAAATTGAGGTATGGAGGGTTTGGAATTTGTTGAGGGTAGAGGTTGGAGATCGGATGGAGAGAGTGGCTGATACAGGTGGGTGATGGGCTCACCTTGTAAGATAACCCCCTGGGGGCTATGTTGTTGCCTATGGAGATTTCGGGGGGGCTGTGGGGCAGACCATCGTCCTCTGAGCTGCCCCCCAGGTCCTCGGGATGTTTAATTGGCAGAACCAGTGGGGGCGGGCCTAGATGCATGTTCTGCTGCAGCAGCTTCATCTGGCAAATCAGAAAAAATGCAGAAACTTCGCTTGAGATCTGCTTGGTAACCCATTGACATCAATTCCTAATTTACACAGAAGAATGAGGGTCTATGCCATGGGGGTCCAATCCGTTCAAAAAATATATATATACACTACCGGTCAAAAGTTTCAGAACACCTACTCATTCAAGGGTTTTCCTTTATTTTTACTATTTTCTACATTGTAGAATAATAGTGAAGACATCAAAACTAGGAAATAACACAAATGGAATCATGTAGTAACCAAAAAAGTGTTAAACAAATCAAAATATATTTTATATTTGAGATTCTTCAAATAGCCACCCTTTGCCTTGATGACAGCTTTGCACACTCTTGGTATTCTCTCAACCAGCTGCACCTGGAATGCTTTTCTAACAGTCTTGATGGAGTTCCCACAAATGCTGAGCACTTGTTGGCTGCTTTTCCTTCACTCTGTGGTCCAACTCATCCCAAACCATCTCAATTGGGTTGAGGTCGGTGATTGTAGAAGCCAGGTAATTTCATGCAGCACTCCATCACTCTCCTTCTTGGTCAAATAGCCCTTACACAGCCTGGAGGTGTGTTAGGTCATTGTCCTGTTGAAAAAAAAAATGATAGTCCCACTAAACTCAAACCAGATGGTATGGTGTATCGCTGCAGAATGCTGTGGTAGCCATGCTGGTTAAGTGTGCCTTGAATTGTAAATAAATCACTGACAGTGTCACCAGCAAAGCACACCCACACCATCACACCTCCTCCTCCATGCTTTACGGTGGGATCATCCGTTCACCTACTCTGCGTCTCACAAAGACACGGCGGTTGGAACCAAAAATCGCAAATTTGAACTCATCAGACCAAAGGGCAGATTTCCACTGGTCTAATGTCCATTGCTTGTGTTTCTTGGCACAAGTAATTATCTTCTACTTATTGGTGTCCTTTAGCAGTGGTTTCTTTGCAGCAATTAAACTATGAAGGCCTGATTCACACAGTCTCCTCTGAATGGTTGATGTTGAGATGTGTCTGTTACTTGAACTCTGTGAAGCATTTATTTGGGCTGCAATCTGAGGTGCAGTTAACTCTAATGAACTTATCCTCTGCAGCAGAGGTAACTCTGGGTCTTCCTTTGCTGTGGCGGTCCTCATAAGAGCCAGTTTCATAACAGCGCTTGATGGTTTTTGCGACTGCACTTGAAGAAACTTTAAAAGTTCTTGAAATTTTCCGGATTGACTGACCTTCATGTCTTACAAGTAATGATGGACTGTTGTTTCTCTTTGCTTATTTGAGCTGTTCTTGCCATAATATGGACATTGTCTTTTACCAAATAGGGCTATCTTCTGTATACCACCCCTACCTTGTCACAACACAACAGATTGGCTCAAACRCATTAAGGAAAGAAATTCCAAAAATGAACTTTTAACAAGGCACACCTGTTAATTAAAATGCATTCCAGGTGACTATCTCATGAAGCTGGTTGAGAGAATGCCAAGAGTGTGCAAAGCTGTAATCAAGGCAAAGGGTGGCTACTTTGAAGAATCTCAAATATAAAATATATTTGGAATTGTTTAACACTTTTTTGGTTAGTACATGATTCCACATGTGTTATTTCATAGTTTTGATGTCTTCACTATTACACGACAATGTAGTAAATAGTACAAATAAATAAAAACCTTGGAATGAGTAGGTGTGTCAACTTTTGACTGGTACTGTAGATATATATGGCTAAAACYAAATCAAAACTGTGTAGAAATTATAATGGACATACATTTATAAAGTTTATTGACTGTGTCCAGCTCGATAATCACCAAAATTAAAGCTAGAAAGTCAGGGAGTATCGAAAATTCCAAAAACGATGGATAGAGAACTATCTTTTGCTCATCTTGACGGCAAGAAAATATAACACATTTTCAGTGTGGCCTTCCTGACCTCGTTGAAGACCCCTGGGGCAAAATTAGTTTGACGCCCTGGTCAATGGGGTTTACTTTGAGGTGTGGGACTCCTTTTGAATGGGGTTTGGGCCTTTAGATGCATATGCAGGTTTCTAGATCCAGGGTTCTCCATGGAATGCAGACTCACCTGGAGTTCTTTGATCCTGCCTTGGACGTTCTCCTGGGATAGAACTCTGGGCTGCTCCGGACTAGACAGATCCTGGTCGGGCAGGAAGATACTGTCATGTGACAACGCTCGTGATCCCAAAACGCCTGAAAACCTGGTAGACGAGGGATGGAGAGAGGAGGGAATATGGATGTCATTGAATCAATGCTACATTTGTAAACACACATGCATTCACACACAGTGGTGTAAAGCAGTTAAGTAAAATACTTGAAAGTACTGCTTAAGTAGTTTTTGGGGGTATCTGTACTTTACTTTTAATATTTATATTTTTGACAACTTTTACTTTTACTCCACTAAATTCCTAAAGAAAATACAGTGCCTTCTAAAAGTATTAAGACCCCTTGACTTTTTCCACGTTTTATTACGTTACAGCCTTATTCTAAGACAAATCAAAAACAGGTTTTTAGAAATTGTTGCTAATTTATTAAAAATAAAAACTGAAATATCACATTTACATAAGTATTCGGACCCTTTACTCTGTACTTTGTGAAGCACCATTGTCAGCAATTACAACCTTGAGTCTTCTTGGGTATGACGCTAAAAGCTTGGTACACCTGTATTTGGGGAGTTTCTCCCGTTATTCTCTGCAGATCCTCTCAACCTCTGTCAGTTTGGATGGGGAGCTTTGCTAGACAGCTATTTTCAGGTCTCTCCAGAGATGTTCGATCGGGCAAGTCCGGGCTCTGGCTGTGCCACTCAAGGACATTCAGAGATTTATCCCGAAGCCACTCCTGCATTGTCTTGCCTGTATGCTTAGGGTCGTTGTCCTGTTGGAAGGTGAACCTTCGCCCCAGTCTGAGGTCCTGAGTGCTCTGGACCAGGTTTTCATTAAGGACCTCTCTGTTCTTTGCACCGTTCATCTTTGCCTCGATCCTAACTAGTCTCCCAGTCCCTGCCGCTGAAAAACACCCCCACAGCATGATGCTGCCACCACCATGCTTCACTGTAGGGATGGTGCCAGGTTTCCGACAGACATGACACTTGGCATTCAGGCCAAAGAGTTGAATATTGGTTTCATCAGACCAGAGAATCTTGATTCTCATGGTCTGAGAGTCTTTAGGTGCCTTTTGGTAAACTCCAAATGGGCTGTCATGTGCCAATTACTGAGGAGTGGCTTCCGTCTGGCCACTCTACCATAACGGCCTGATTTGTGGAGTGCTGCAGAGATGGTTGTCCTTCTGGAAGGTTCTCCCATCTCCACATTGGAACTCTAGAGCTCTTTCAGAGTGGCCATCGGGTTCTTGGTCACCTCCCTGACCAAGGCCCTTCTATCCCGATTGCTCAGTTTGGCCGGGTGGCCAGCTCTAGGATGAGTCTTGGTGGTTCCAAACTTCTTCCATTTAAGAGTTATGGCGGCCACTGTGTTCTTGGGTACCTTCAATGCTGCAGAAATGTTTTGGTACCCTTCTCCAGATCTGTGCCTCGACACAATCCTGTCTCGGGGCTCTACGGACAATTCCTTCGACCTCATGGCTTGGTTTTTGCTCTGACATTCACTGTCAACGGTGGGACCTTATATAGACAGGTGTGTGCCTTTCCAAATCATTTCCAATCAATTGACTTTAACACAGGTGGACTCCAATCAAGTTGTAGAAACATCTCAAGGATGATCAATGGAAACAGGATGCACCTGAGCTCAATTTCGAGTCTCATAGATAATGGTCTGAATACTTACGTAAATAATGTATTACACCAAAAAGTACATGTTACATTTAGAATGCTTGGTCAGGACAGCAATATCGACCAATTCACACACCTATCAATATAATACGTTGTCAGCCCTACTGCCTCTGAACTGGCAGACTCATTAAACACAAATACTGCATTTGTAAATTATGTCAGTGTCCCAGTCTGTTCGTAAATTAAAAAAATACAAACAACAAGAAAATTGTACAGTCTAATTAAGGAATTTGATGTGTAGCATTTCCTTTTACTTTTTACTTTTACTCAAGTATGACAATTGAGTATTTTTYCCACTTAAGTACATTTTAAAACCAGATACTTTTTAAACTTTTACTGGGTGACTTTTGCTTTTACTTACGTCATTTTCTATTAAGGTATCTTTACTTTTACTTAAGTATGACAATTTAGTACTTTTTCCACCACTGCACGCACACACACACCAACTCCCCCACGTACACACAGACTTACAGATTCTCGGCTGAGCCCAGCCCCTCCGCCTCAGTGACATCACTAGCAGACTGGCTGAACTTGGTCCTCCCAAACAGACGTATCTTAAGGGTCTTCAGTTTAGACTTCCTCTTTCCTAGGGGACACAGGTCATGACAGCCCGCATACAGATGAGTCTTTTTATAAATAATGGGGTCAATGTGTGACACTAACCAGGTTTCCATCCAGCCTTTTCATGCGAGTAAAGTAGCCTAAATCTTGAATAAAAAATGTCATGGAAACAGCACATATTTGTTTGAACTTTCCAAATGTCGACAAAACAAAATAAACTATACAAGTTGGGATCTTTTTGTGCTGGTAAAATGAATTATGCGAGAAATGTTGGTGGAAACGCTTTTATGCGCAAATATTGATATCACAACCATCATATCGAAGTAGACTTGGAGTCCCGCGGTGACATGTTGTGTGGTCCTCCCGCTACGACTCGTCGGGGAAAGCATACAGTTTATTAGGCTACAGATGAAAGAAATGACGATGAACTTCGCAGGGTAGGGAAAATAAAGGTGATACATTTAAATCTTAAAATGTGCCGATTTTATGAATATTGGATGTTTTATGAATATTAGCATGAAAATCTTTCACACATTGGATGGAAACCTGCCATTATCACTTCAAGAATAATGCATTTTTTGGGCCTTGCCAATGCATCGATATTCAAATGATTATTACATTCTAAAATATGTGAGAATAATGTGGACATTGCCTGACTAAATACACTGCTCAAAAAAATTAAGTGAACACTAAAATAACACATCCTAGATCTGAATGAATGAAATATTCTTATGAAATACTTTTTTCTTTACATAGTTGAATGTGCTGACAACAAAATCACACAAAAATTATCAATGGAAATCAAATTTATCAACCCATGGAGGTCTGGCTCAAAATTAAAGTGGAAAACCACACTACAGGCTGATCCAACTTTGATGTAATGTCCTTAAAACAATTCAAAATGAGGCTCAGTRGTGTGTGTGGCCTCCACGTGCCTGTATGACCTCCCTACAACGCCTGGGCATGCTCCTGATGAGGTGGCGGATGGTCTCCTGAGGGATCTCCTCCCAGACCTGGACTAAAGCATCCGCCAACTCCTGGACAGTCTGTGGTGCAACGTGGCGTTGGTGGATGGAGCGAGACATGATGTCCCAGATGTGCTCAATTGGATTCAGGTCTGGGGAACGGGCGGGCCAGTCCATAGCATCAATGCCTTCCTCTTGCAGGAWCTGCTGACACACTCCAGCCACATGAGGTCTAGCATTGTCTTGCATTAGGAGGAACCCAGGGCCAACCGCACCAGCATATGGTCTCACAAGGGGTCTGAGGATCTCATCTCGGTACCTAATGGCAGTCAGGCTACCTCTGACGAGCACATGGAGGGCTGTGCGGCCCCCCAAAGAAATGCCACCCCACACCATGACTGACCCACCGCCAAACCGGTCATGCTGGAGGTCTGTCACATGTGCTCAGTGTGAACCTGCTTTCATCTGTGAAGAGCACAGGGCGCCAGTGGCGAATTTGCCAATCTTGGTGTTCTCTGGCAAATGCCAAACGTCCTGCACGGTGTTGGGCTGTAAGCACAACCCCCACCTGTGTACGTCGGGCCCTCATACCACCCTCATGGAGTCTGTTTCTGACCGTTTGAGCAGACACATGCACATTTGTGACCTGCTGGAGGTCACTCCACCTGCTCCTCCTTGCACAAAGGCGGAGGTAGCGGTCCTGCTGCTGGGTTGTTGCCCTCCTACGGCCTCCTCCACGTCTCCTGATGTACTGGCCTGTCTCCTGGTAGCGCCTCCATGCTCTGGACACTACGCTGACAGACACAGCAAACCTTCTTGCCACAGCTCGCATTGATGTGCCATCCTGGATGAGCTGCACTACCTGAGCCACTTGTGTGGGTTGTAGACTCCGTCTCATGCTACCACTAGAGTGAAAGCACCGCCAGCATTCAAAAGTGACCAAAACATCAGCCAGGAAGCATAGGAACTGAGAAGTGGTCTGTGGTCACCACCTGCAGAACCACTCCTTTATTGGGGGTGTCTTGCTAATTGCCTATAATTTCCACCTGTTGTCTATTCCATTTGCACAACAGCATGTGAAATTTATTGTCAATCAGTGTTGCATCCTAAGTGGACAGTTTGATTTCACAGAAGTGTGATTGACTTGGAGTTACATTGTGTTGTTTAAGTGTTCCCTTTATTTTTTTGAGCAGTGTACTTTGGATGCATGGCGATTTTTCTGTAGCCTATGTGGCCTACGCAGGTCGACATCATAAAGTAATGAATAGCAGTAGCATTAATCTCACCATTTGAATCTCACTATTGCTGTTTTTATCATGAGAAAGTGACCGGTTCCCCTTTTAAATGGATGGATTTGTATGGAATGCCAAGTTGAAGCCAACATTAGGTGTCGTCCTAAAAATAACCGCAAAATTGTTTTACCGCAAAAGGGTAGTGCAACACCCTTCAATTGAAGCGGCAGGAAACAAATTAAAGTGGCCAAATCTCTGACAAAACTGATCAATTGACTACAATAATTACATTAACTTTTCAAGCACCAAATTGAGTAAAAGGTAGGCCTATTACAGGCCTAACCCACTCTAACCCATTAACACACTCTAACCCACACTAACACCCACTAACACACTCTAACCTACTCTAACACACACTTTAACCCACTCAAACCCCCATTCTAACCCCACTCTAACCCACTCTAACACACACTCTAACCCACTCTCACCCACTCTAACCCCCTGTAACCCACTCTAACACCCACTCTAAACACTCTAACCCATTAACACACTCTAACCCACTCTAACACATTCTAACACACTCTAACACACCATAACCCACTCTAACCCACTAACCCACTCTAACCCACACTAACACACTAATAGATGATTGACAGAGATAGGTACACACTTATTGTATACTAACTCAGCTTTCACATGGTCTCTAAACATCATGCACATTTTCCAGAGTGCCTCACCTCCGTCATCAAGGCTGCCCTCCCCATCTCCTGGGAAAGACTCCATCACTCCTTCCTTTCAACAACTGCAGGAGGAATAAAGAGAGTGAAAGAAAGGGATGAATAGATAAAACAATAAAGCATAGAGACAGACAGACCAACAGATGAAAGCAGATAGGGAGAGAAGCCAGCAGTCAGAGAAAGAGAGATGCAGATCTGTTGGAGCGAATGCTCTCACCCAATGGTCTCTGATCATGCTTTAGTCTCAGTGAACACGCTTCTACGCTGCACATGTATGAGTCTGATAACACACGCCTGAACAGAACACTATCTCACACCCCACCTGAGCACAAAGGTTTATTGGCACTAAGACTTTTACCTTGACCTAGTCGTGAAGGTGGGTTGAGAACACACTCCTTCTCCATAGGTACCTGGATGAGTCACTGTTTACAATTTACAGCAGATAGACAAATGGAACACCAAGATATATTAAGTTAACGTACGCACACACGCATGCATGAACGCACGCCCACAAACACACACCCAGGTAGCACACCGTCTCTGTGATCATTACAGCCATATAACCTGGCTCTKCCTTTGAAGTATTGAAGTCTACAGTACAGAGCTGCTGGTTGATGGCCAGAGGATGATAAGCCAGACAGCATGAGGCTGTGGAGCAACATGCAAAGTTCAGCCCGCTCCTGAGTCCCCCTTGAGACTTCGTCTTCATGAGTTGAGTTGACCTATGGGGCGGCAGGTAGCCTAGTGGTTAGATCGTTGGGCCAGTAACCGAAAGGTTGCTAGATTGAATCACCAAGCTGACAAGGTAAAAATCTGTCGTTCTGCCCCTGAACAAGGCAGTTAATCCACTGTTCCTAGGCCGTCATTGTAAATAAGAATTTGTTCTTAACTGACTTGCCTATTAAATAAAGGTTAAAAAAAATAAAGTCTAAAAACACACTGTTGCATAGTCCTAAGAAATGTGTCACCCTTAATATCCTTTAGGGCAGGGGTCTTCAACCGTGTTCCCGGAGAGCTATTCTTCTGTAGGTTTTCTTTTCAACCCCAGTTGTAACTAACCTGATTCAGTTTATCAACCAGCTAATTATTAAAATCTGGTGCCCTAGATTAGGGCTGCTTTAGGGAATAGGTTGCTATTGAAGACAGACTGGAAAACAGTGAACACCTCCACTGTAACAGCTGCTGCCTGCATACACTGTGTAAAATAGAGTTAGATTCAAATGTGGAACAACTAGCTAGCTATACAGGTGTAGGATCTTAATTTGACCAGTTTCTCAAAGCAGGAAAATAATCCTGCAACAACAGGAAATGTGAATTATTGTGTGTATTATAATTGTTTTACATTTTTTTAGGGGTTGATACATTTTTGGTTAGTGCAAATGAAGTTAACATGAAATGTTAAAGTGGAAATGACTAACCTTTGTAAACCTTGAATACACTACAAGTTTGCATTTCTGGGTGATCAAATTACATAAAATCCTATATCCGTATCACAAGGCTCCTGAGATAAAATGGTGTCTAAAGACACCATGCAGCTCCTCAGAGTGCCATCTAATGAGCCAGAGGAAAGCGGCACCAGAAACAGGTGATAATCTGCAAGATTATTGACATTGCATAGAGATCCCTGTACAATTTCACAGCCCCATAATCCCACAACAACAGATTAATCACCAATTTCCAATGTACCAGGCCCAGCGACACAAAATTTAGCTGAGACACAGTGTATAAACAAGCACTGTGTTCACACATTGATCAAATAAGCACACAGACACAYACAGAGAATGTAGGCTAATTGCAGACACAGTATTTACACAAATGATGTATATAATGTTCTACATTCTGTACAGTGTACATATTGTTGCATGTCAATTAGACACAGTAATCCAAAATCAATATGTTGCGACAACATAGTCTTGAAGCCAGTTTTCAAAAAGAAGTGCTTTGTATAATGCAYCTCCATCTAAAGGTTCTTATACTTAAAATAATGCTGCGTTGCTAAACCAATTCTGCCCAAGGACTAACATTCCTTGTGTTTACTAACCCAGTACTACCAGTCGCCCTTACTGCACTGTAGCTATCCCTCCCTCTCACCATCCCTCCCTTGGGGCATTGTGTTCCCCCTCTCAGCGGATTCTTTGTCCTTTCTTAAAAAACTCAGGCTTCTGTCCTCCACATCTGCTTTATTTTTATTTAACTAGGCAAGTCAGTTAAGAACAAATTCTTATTTACAATGATGGCCTCCCGGGGAACAATGGGTTAACTGCCTTGTTCAGGGGTAGAACGACAGACTTTTACCTTGTCAGCTTGGGAATCGATCTAGCAACCTTTCGGATACTGGACCAATGCTCTAACCACKAGGCTACCTGCCACCCCGAGGGAGGGAGAGACTGACAACAAGGACATAGTGAAAGGAGGAAGGGAGAATAAGAGAGAGAGAGGGAAGGAGCGAGACAATAAGGACATAGTGAAAGGAGGAAGGGAGAATAAGAGAGAGAGAGGGAAGGAGCGAGACAATAAGGACAAAGTGAAAGGAGGAAGGGAGAATAAGAGAGAGAGAGGGAAGGAGCGAGACAATAAGGACATAGTGAAAGGTTTACTGTTAATTTGTATTGTTTATTTCACTTTTGTATAATATCTACCTCACTTGCTTTGGCAATGTTAACACATGTTTCCCATGCCAATAAAGCCCCTTGAATTGAATTGAATTGAATTGAGAGGGAGAGAAGGAGAGAGGGAGAGATAGATTATAGAGAAAAAGGTCCAGTCACCAGGAACACAAATTCCATCTAGACACCGTTGCCCTAGAGCACACAAAAAACTATACATACCTCGGCCTAAACATCAGCACCACAGGTAACTTCCACAAAGCTGTGAACGATCTGAGAGACAAGGCAAGAAGGGCCTTCTATGCCATCAAAAGGAACATAAATTTCAACATACCAATTAGGATCTGGCTAAA
>NC_036839.1:39257384-39259896 GCF_002910315.2 Salvelinus sp. IW2-2015 | reverse complement strand
GTGTTACTGATGTAATAGAGTCTCTGTCTTTTCCTCTCTCCCTTTATCCCTCTCTCCCGCTCTCCTTCTCTCCCTCTCTCCTCCTCTCTCCCTCTCTCCTTCTCTCCCTCTCTCCTTTTCTCTCTCTCTCCTCTATCCCTCTCTCCCTCTCTCCTCTCTCTCTCCTCTCTCTCTCCCTCTCTCCTTCTCTCCTCTCTCCTTTCTCTCTCTCTCCCTCTATCCTCTCTCCTTCTCTCCCTTCTCTCCTTCTCCCCTCTCTCCTCTCTCTCTCCCTCTTTCCTTCTCTCCCTCTCTTCTTCTCTCCCTCTCTCCTTCTCTCCCTCTCTCCTTCTCTCCTTCTCTCCCTCTCTCTCTCTCTCTCCTTCTCTCCTCTCCCTCTATCCCTCTCTCCTTCTCTCCTCTCCTCCTTCTCTCCCTCTCTCCTTCTCTCCCTCTCTCCTTCTCTCCCTCTCCCTTCTTCCCTCTCTCCTTCTATCCCTCTCTCCTTCTCCCTCTCTCCTTCTCTCCCTCTCTCCTTCTCTCCCTCTCTCCTTCTCTCCTTCTCTCCCTCTCTCCTCTCTCTCCCTCTCTCCTTCTCTCTCTCTCTCCCTCTATCCCTCTCTCCCTCTCTCATTCTCTCCCTCTCTCCTTCTCTCCCTCTCTCCTTCTCTCCCTCTCTCCTTCTCTCCCTCTCTCCTTCTATCCCTCTCTCCTTCTCTCCCTCTCTCCTTCTCTTCCCTCTCTCCTTCTCTCCCTCTCTCCTTTCTCTCTCCTCTCTCTTTCTTCTCTCCTTCTTCCTCCTCTCTCTCCTCTCTCTCTCTCTCTCCCTCTCTCCTTCTCTCCCTCTCTCTTCTCTCCCTCTCTCCTTCTATCCCTCTCTCCTCTCTCTCTCCCTCTCTCCTTCTCTCCTCTCTCCTCTCTCCCTCTCTCCTTCTCTCCCTCTCTCTCTATATCCCTCTCTCCTCTCCTCTCCCTCTCTCCTTCTCTCTCTCTCATTCAATTCAATTCACACACTGTGGCCCACTGCGCTAAGCTCCTTATGAAACACTAACCTGATTTTAGGCCCAGAAACGAGGACAGAGAGTAACACATACAGCTGCAGTTGGAAAGAGGACAGGCACTACTGCAGATGGAATCATTTACACATTATCACCACTAGACCACATTGCACAGACACAGGCGTGTGTGTCGAAGAGCTGTGTGTGTGTGTTTGTTTGTGTGCGTTTGTGGGTGTGCGTTCATTTGTGCGTGCATGTGTGCGCGCGTATGTTAACTTAATATATTTAGGCGTTCCATTTGTCTATCTGCTGTAAGTTGTAAACAGTGATTCATCCAGGTACCTATGGAGAAGGAGTGTGTTCTCAACCCACCTTCACGACTAGGTCAAGGTAAAAGTCTTAGTGCCAATAAACCTTTGTGCTCAGGTGGTGTGTAAGATAGTTGGAAAGACAACAGGCACTACTGCTGATGGAATCATTTACACATTACCACCGCTAGACCACAATGCACTCAGACAAGGGGTGTGTGTCGAAGAGGTGTTTGTGTGCGTGTGTGTATGGATATGGACAGTTGTTGAAGGCGTTGTTAACTGTTAACAATGAGAATGAGTTTGAAGTTCACTGCTCTAGCATCAACAACACCTGAAGCACCTCATGTCCCACCTCATGTCCCACCTCATGTCCCACCTCATGTCCCACCTCATTTGCCAGGGGTCATTGATATTACTTCTACAGGTGCGGCAAATTTAAATGAACTCCAATGGAGCTTGAGGGAGATGTAACCGAGATTTAACCAGTCTACTGGAGCTGGTGTCATAGCTGAGACAATAAATGGATGTGATGGGGATTTGTGTGTCCATGCGTCAGTCACTCAGAACTTTTTCATGTGTGATCTTTTGGACGTGATAAAACTGTTTGGTCAAGTTCTCTCTAGTGTGTCAGTTACTGTTACAGTAAGCACAGGCCATATTAGTGAGTGGCCAAGCCACTGTGTTGGGAGAAGAGGCGAGGCGAGGCGAGGCGAGGCGAGGTATTCTATATTATTACCTAGCTATTCTCTGTTTCTGGATGGTTCCTGGATGGTTTGGTGAACAGCTTGGTCCAGGAATATAGCTTACACTACATCTGCGTCAGAGGAGGCTAGTGGGATGACCTATTGGAGGATGGGCTATTTGKAATGGGTGGAATGGAATAAATGGAACGGTATCAAACACATCMAACATATAGAAACCACGTTTGACTCCGTTCCATTTATTCCAATCCTGCCATTACAATGAGCCCATCCTCCTATAGCTCCTCCCCCCAGCCTCCTCTGATCTGATTTGTCCAGAGTCATATGGTGAGTAAATCCCTCTCTGTTTCTCTCTGCTCCCGCCAGGATGAACTCTCAGCTGTGATATTTGGACCACTTCCAACATCCCAGACCCAGATCTATCATCATCCATCACTCCACAGTCTACTGTATCATCGTCCATCACTCCACAGTCTACTGTATCATCGTCCATCACTCCACAGTCTACTGTATCATCGTCCAT
>NC_036839.1:39226079-39256837 GCF_002910315.2 Salvelinus sp. IW2-2015 | reverse complement strand
GTCTACTGTATCATCGTCCATCACTCCACAGTCTACTGTATCATCGTCCATCACTCCACTTTCTACTGTATCATCGTCCATCACTCAACAGTCTACTGTATCATCGTCCATCACTCCACTGTCTACTGTATCATCCCAATGAACTGATAATATTGGATCTGACATCCGGCAACATACTTTTCTAATGTCCTCCATTTGATTTACTAAGCATTTAGGTGTATTGGCTGTCAGAAAGAAAATGAACTACACCATGATGGGTGGAGTGGGCCACATCTTGGTAGTAGATCATGTGAATGAAGCAAATTTGCCATTGTGATCATAAATCACCTCATATAGAATGACCTATTTTGCATCTCATCTAGGGCATATGTTACTGAGAGAGGTAGGCTACTGAGAGACGGTAGGCTACTGAGAGACTGTATGTTACTTCATATACAGAAAGAACATGATCCCCCATCCATTGACCTATCTAGGAGCAGAGAAAATTCATGTAAMCCGTCATTGCCCCTGCTCTCTCTCCCTGATCAAAGTCAAAGATGACTCTCATCTGTCATTCAAAGATTTGTGGTATTTTCAGTGGGATTATATTCTCTTCATTGCAGAACCCAGATGAGGACCGCATATATCGAGATTAAGGCCGATTATAGATAGATTTTAATCCGATCCCTGCGGGAACTCATGCGGATATTTATTTAATTCAAACAAATGTTTTCTAATGAAGAGTCGGGGGTGAAACTACACTGAAGTAATGATCTATGTTCTACGTACTACAAGTCTAACATAGTCTTTATTGCTCATTTTACTTTGACATTTTTAAGAGTTTTCATGAATGCAAATTGAGATCAATGTCTAGACTGTTCAGCTCCCCTTGATGAAAGTCGCCCATATGGTAGTGGTAAACTCCTGAAAACCGAGAAGGTAATTTATCTGCGGATGACTATTCTGTAGTCTATATGAATAGGATGAATACATACAGTTTGTGACAAAGTACGTCTTTCTTTACAGAGTTAATGAATTGATATATTATGGCAACGAAACATGTTATAATACTTACTGTACCGACGTGGCTAGTGTTGAAGGAGGATTATCCAAATGTCATATTATTCTGGAGCGTGGATGGGAGCTCACAGCTGTGTCACTGTCAGTTCGTAACGTAGGCTACCTACACGTCGAGGCTATGGAATACTGCTTGCGAGCTACCACTGCTGTCCTCTGTCCGACGTTTACTATCATCCAGTCCTAACGCAAGGATTTTAACCCTTCATCTACTGAAAAGATAACGTCTAATCAGATCGTCGAGGACTAAAAAAGAAAACAAAGTGTGTTTTGTTCATTTATTAGGATCCCAAATGGCAGCAACTAGTCTCACTTGGGTCCGACATCACGAAAAAAGCATTACAGACAACAGACTTTACAATTCAAACGAATCAAATCCACCAGTGCAAATAATGAAATAATTAAAGTGTTAAGTGTATTAAATTACGATACGTTAAAGCCTAGGGATTGTATTTAGGCTACCCATTAATCTAAAATACCATATAATTATAATATTTTAGGATTATTATAAAGTGTACGAACTTCAATGTCCACTAGCTRGCGCCATATACTTTCACAAATTGACAAGAACAATCCGTTTCAAGAAAATCGGATATTTTTTTATTATATGTACACTTTTAATGAATATGAATATATAAAAAACAAAAACAGGTTAAGAACAGACACAAGTTAAAAGTACAGCTCATAGATGTTACCCAAAAATGACCAAACWAATTTTCGGATCCACCATTGACCATTCTGGTCAAAGTGAAATAATGTCCTTGATACACGTAATTAGCAAGGACCCCGAAACAACAGCCAGGCTTCGTCAGACCAAACTTTATGATTGATCAGTAAACCTAAAAATGCATATATACATTGCTCAAAAAAATAAAGGGAACACTTAAACAACACAATGTAACTCCAAGTCAATCACACTTCTGTGAAATCAAACTGTCCACTTAGGAAGCAACACTGATTGACAATAAATTTCACATGCTGTTGTGCAAATGGAATAGACAAAAGGTGGAAATTATAGGCAATTAGCAAGACACCCCCAATAAAGGAGTGGTTCTGCAGGTGGTGACCACAGACCACTTCTCAGTTCCTATGCTTCCTGGCTGATGTTTGTCACTTTTGAATGCTGGCGGTGCTTTCACTCTAGTGGTAGCATGAGATGGAGTCTACAACCCACACAAGTGGCTCAGGTAGTGCAGCTCATCCAGGATGGCACATAAATGCGAGCTGTGCAGAAGGTTTGCTGTGTCTGTCAGCGTAGTGTCCAGAGCATGGAAAACGCTACCAGGAGACAGGCCAGTACATCAGGAGACGTGGAGGAGGCCATAGGAGGCAACAACCCAGCAGCAGGACCGCTACCTCTGCCTTTGTGCAAGGAGGAGCAGGTGGAGCACTGCCAGAGCCCTGCAAAATGAACTCCAGCAGGCCACAAATGTGCATGTGTCTGCTCAAACGTCAGAAACAAACTCCATGAGGTGGTATGAGGGCCCGACCTCACAGTGGGGGTTGTGCTTACAGCCCAACACCGTGCAGGCGTTGGCATTTGCCAGAGAAAACAGATTGGCAAATTCGCCATGCGCCTGTGTGTCTTCACAGATGAAAGCAGGTTCACACTGAGCACATGAGCAAATGTGACAGACGTGACAGAGTCTGGAGACGCCGTGGAAAACGTTCTGCTGCCTGCAACTCCTCCAGCATGACGGGTTTGGCGGTGGGTCAGTCAGGTGTGGGGTGGCATTTCTTTGGGGGGCCGCACAGCCCTCCATGTGCTCGCCAGAGGTAGCCTGACTGCCATTAGGTACCGAGATGAAGATCTCAGACCCCTTGTGAGACTATTTGCTGGTGCGGTTGGCCCTGGTTTCTCCCAATGCAAGACAATGCTAGACAATGTTGCACCACAGACTGTCCAGGAGTTGGCGGATCTTTAGTCCAGGTCTGGGAGGAAGATCCCTCAGGAGACCATCCGCCACTCATCAAGGAGCATGCCCAGGCGTTGTAGGGAGGTCATACAGGCACGTGGAGGCACACACCACTACTGAGCCTCCTTTTGACTTGTTTTAAGGACATTACATCAAAGTTGGATCAGCCTGTAGTGTGGTTTTCCACTTTAATTTTGAGTGTGACTCCAAATCAGACCTCCATGGTTTGATAAATTTGATTAAATTCATTCAGATCTAGATGTTATTTTAGTGTTCCTTAATTTTTTTGAGCAGATGTATATATATATGAGAGAGAGAGAGAGAGAGAGAGAGAGAGAGAGAGAGAGAGAGAGAGAGAGAGAGAGAGAGAGAGAGAGAGAGAGAGAGAGAGAGAGAGAGAGAGAGGAGAGAGAGAGAGAGAGAGAGAGAGAGAGAAGAGGAGGAGAGAGGAGGAAGAGAGAGAGAGAGAGGAGGAAGAGAGAAGAGAGAGAGAGAGAGAGAGATGGTTCCAGCAGGCTACCCACAGTTGCATATCACTTAGAATGGAATAATGTATTGGGCATGCATTCTAAGTGTGCTCCATCGGCTAGTGTGCTTGGTGAAAGATATCCTGTGTCTCCTGACTGCTCGGGTCATATTCCAAGTAGCCGATGGAGAAACGACACTAATGGGAGAGAAAAAAATAGGAAGAAATGCTGTTTTAACATACTTACTTTGAATACAAAATACACACTGGACTTATTATTCTGTGTGTCTTATTTTTCTCTTTGATGTTATATTTTGATCGTTGCTATCAGTGACTACTAAATTATGAAGACTGAACAAAGAGGAAGAACGATCCATGTTTGAACGTTCTGGAACTTTTGTTTCTGAAGTATCGTCCTCTTCCTATCTTGATGATCATCCGTTGTTCAAAAACTTAGGGACAATGATCATACTTTATAACACAAACGTTAAAAGCAAAGAGATATGAGATGTGATGTGCCCAATGGCTCCTTAAAAGATCTATATTCGACTAAGCAACTGATGCTCAGCTATATTGGCCTAAGCCATGCATGTGCATCGCTGGTGATGAAATTGATTGATTGAAATGTATGGTATACCCTGATCTCCGTAGTAGTGAAACGTGGAGTACTGGAGGTCCAACACAACTGGCCGACCACACACCATGGCAGACATCACCCTGGCAGACACCTACCGGAGCAAAACCCATGGCCGAGACCACACACCCTGGCCAGACACACAGCCTGGCAGACACACACCCTGGCAGACACACACACCTGGCAGACACACCTCCTGGCACAGACACACACCCTGGCAGACACACACATGGCAGACACACACCTGGCAGACAACCACCATGGCAGACACACACCATGGCAGACACACACACTGGCATAGACAGACACACACACCATAACAAACACCCACCTTGGCAGACACACACAACCCTGGCAGACACACACACACCTGCAGACACACAACCTGGAACACACACCCTGGCAGACACACACCATGGCAGACACACACCCTGGCAGACACACACCATGGCATAACAGCACACACACCATAACAAACACACTACTTGGCAGACACACACCTGGTTCTGTAGACTCTGCTTGAGCTCTAACCGGGCACTGGTCTGCTGGAAGGAATTATCCCCCTGCAACACACACACACAACACACCACACAAAACACACAATGGATCAGGGAAACAACACATGAGAGACTTGGCATTGGGAATAGGTTTAGAACTGTGCAACAGCCATAAAGAACACAAATGGAGCCACAAGCTATATACAGTGGCTTGCGAAAGTATCACCACCCTTGGCATTTTTCCTATTTTGTTGCCTTACAACATGAAATTAAAATAGTTTTTGGGGGGTTTGTATCATTTGATTTACACAACATGCCTACCACTTTGAAGATGCAAAATATTTTTTTTGTGGAACAAAGAAGAAAACTTGAGCGTGTATAACTATTCACCCCCTAAAGTCAATACTTTTGCAGCCATTACAGCAAGTCTCTCTGGGGCATGTCTCTATAAGCTTGGGACATCTAGCCACTGGGATTTTTTGCCTATTCATCAAGACAGAACTGGCTCAGTCCTTCAAGTTGGATGGGTTCCGCTGGTGTACAGCAATCTTTAAGTCATACCACAGATTTTCAATTGGATTGTGGTCTGGGCTTTGACTAGGCCATTCCAAGAYATTTAAATGTTTCCCCTTAAACCACTCTGAGTGTTGCTTTAGCAGTATGTTTAGGGTCATTGTCTTGCTGGAAGGTGAACCTCTGTCCCAGTCTCAAATCTCTGGAAGACTGAAACAGGTTTCCCCTCAAGAATTTTCCTGTAATTAGCGCCATCCATCATTGCTTCAATTATGACCAGGTTCTCAGTCCCTGCCGCTGAAAAACACAATAGAAATGTATTCTCACTCTTTAGTATCTATGCATAGTCACTTTACAAATGACCTCGACTAACCTGTACCCCCGCACATTGACTCGGTACCGGTACCCCCTGTATGTAGCCTCGTTGTTATTATGTAATTATCTTGTGTTACTTTAATTTAATTTATTTTTTACTTTAGTTTATTTAGTAAACATTTTCTTAACTCTATTTCTTGAACTACATGGTTGGTTAAGGGCTTGTAAGTAAGCATACACGGTAAGGTCTACCTACACCTGTTGTATTTGGTGCATGTGACAAATACAATTTGATTTGATATATTGCTACAGTGTGGGCAGTATCAGAGGGAAAGAGAGCGGCTGAGATCTAGTATGAGGGAGAAGGGGATACAGGAAATTAGTTTAAAGAGTATATTGAGTAGAACGTCATTAGATATAGTCCCAAATATTTTGTTATCTTTTTTTAAGAGCATCGGGCTGGCAGGTAGGACTTAGGTAGGATTTTGTGCCACCCTGCCTCCGTCTCTGGCCTACACTCCAGTACAGTAGGTGCCGGTAATGCACCATACCGTTGGATGCTAACCGCCGATAATCCCCACCGAAGAAGATGACCGATGACTTCCGACATCCGTTTAAATTCAAAATGCGAAAACATGAAAATCCTCTGTTAATCCTGAACGCGTAATTTTATCTGCATTTCGATTTTGTTTAGAATGTAGCTAGTTTGTATGACATTTTTGTAACAACACTTTATATCTTGGTGTGATTCAGTATTTGCATGTATTTTTAATGTAAATGTATTTTAATTCATGATATTTTGTTAATGTATCTGGAATACATTTGTATGGAATATATTATTTGGAGAATTGTAAATATTGTAAATATAATCGGTTTGGGATCATCTGAGTTGACTCCTTCATAGTTAGTATAACATTGCCTTTTCTCATTCTCTTCATGGTGTTGCATATTTGATGATACAGTATTTCTGTGTATTATTCTAGGCTTTAACATAAACGATGCCTCTGCCTTGGTTAAATTCATTCTGCAGCAAGTTCACCAGAGCACGGATTCCACAAGTAGGGTGGACGGTGCTACGGACTTTCAAGGGCAGGCCCTACAACTAAATGCAATCAACTCAAAGCTGTTTATTACCTAATGTTACTTACACTTTGATTACAGGCTAATGGCAGTGATATAATGGAAACGTCATTTTAAATAAACCCCTGGGACTAAACCCCCTGAATCCATGGTCTTTCAGTTGCTGGATGAGTGGACACGAGCATGAGAAGTATGGTGGTAATCCAGAGCAGCCCAGTAAACAGCACCATGTGCTGACCCTACTGGGAGAAGAAGCTAGTGGAGGGACGCTGCCTGCAGAAGGTGGGGCTCCTATCAGTTTAGATGAATAACTTCTCATCTGGGGGCTAGCCTAGTGGTGGGAAATCCTAACCTGTCAGATGTGGGTGCAGGCTTTTGCTCCAGCCAAGTAGTAACACACCTGATTCTACTAAGTGAAGGTTGCCCACCTCTAGACTAAGTGTGTGTTTTGCATAGTGTGACCATTTTCTTCTCCAAGACTTGTATTTAATTCAGTTATCTGTGCTTGAGGTCATGCAGTGAAGTTGTAATGATGAGTCTGATTGTTAACTTGGTTTTTATTGTGAAGTATTAAAGTAAAAATATTTTAAAGTACTACGAAGTAGTTTTTTGGGGGTACAATGCATTCGGAAATATTCAGACCCCTTGACTATTTCCACATTTTGTTACGTTACAGCCTTATTCTAAAACTGATTAAATCGTTTTTTCCTCCTCAATCTACACAATACCCCATAATGACAAAGCAAAAACAGGTTTTTATAACTTTTGGCAAATTTATAAATAAATAAAAATATCAAATTTGCATAAGTAATCAGTACTTTGTTGAAGAACCTTTGGCAGTGATTACAGCCTCAAGTCTCCTTGGGTATGACGCTACAAGCTTGGCACTCGAAACGGGCTGTCATGTGCCTTTTACTGAGGAGTTGCTTCCGTCTGGCCACTCTATCATAAAGGCCTGATTGGTGGAGCGCTGCAGAGACGGTTGTCCTTCTGGAAGGTTTTCCCTTCTCCACAGAGGAGAGCTCTCCCTGACCAAGGCCGCTSTCCCTTGATTGCTCAGTTTGGCCGGGCGGCCAGCTTTAGGAAGAGCCTTGGTGGTTCCAAACTTCTTCCATTTAAGAATGATAGAAGCCACTGTGTTCTTAGGGACCTTCAAAGCTGATTTTTTTTTTTTTGGTACCCTTCCCCAGATCTGTGCCTTGACACAATCCTGTCTCAGAGCTCTACAGACAATTCCTTCAACCTCATGGCTTGGTTTTTGCTCTGACATGCACTGTCAACTGCGGGACCTTTATATAGACAGGTGTGTGTGTCTTTCCAAATCATGTCCAATCAATTGAATTTACCACAGTTGGACTCCCAAGTTCTAGAAACATCTCAAGGATAATCAGTGGAAACGGGATGCATCTGAGCTCAATTTCGAGTCTCAGAGCAAAGGGTCTGAATACTTATGCAAATGTGAAGTTTTTTAAATTTTTATAAATTTGCTAAATATTCAAAGACCTGTTTTCGCTTTGTCTTTATGGGGTATTGTGTGTAGATTGAGGATTTTTTTTTATTTAATCMATTTTAGAATAAGGCTGTAACATCACAAAATGTGGAAAAGGGAAGTGGTCTGAATATTTCCGAATGCATTGTATCTGTACTTTACTATTTATATTTTTGACAACTTTTATTCCACTACAATCCTAAAGAAAATAATGTACTTTTTACTCCATACATTTTCCCTGTGCATAAATTTAAAAAAGAAAATGGTGCTGTCTGGTTTGCTTAATRTTGTAACGTCTGTCGTCTTCCTCCTCGTCTGAGGACGAGAAGTTWGAAGGATCAGAGGACCAATGCACAGCGTGGTAATTGTTCATCTTATYWAATGAAGTGAACAACTCAAAATACAAAAACAACAAAGTGAAAACCGAAACAGTTCTATCTGGTGCAGACACACAAAGACTGAAGACAACCACCCACAAAACACAGGCTACCTAAATATGGTTCCCAATCAGAGACAATGACTAACACCTGCSTCTGATTGAGAACTATATCAGGCCAAACGAGAAACCCCACATAGAAACAGAAAACATAGATCATACCCACCCAACTCACGCCCTGACCACACTAAAACAAAGAACATACAAAAGAACTATGGTCAGAACGTGACAAATATAAGGAATTTGAAATGATACTYGAGTATATTTGAGCAATTACATTTACTTTTAGACTTTTACTTCAGTAATTTTCTATTAAGGTATCTTTACTTTTACTGAATTATGACAATTGGGTACATTTTCCTCCTCTGTGATTTTTCATTGCTCTTTCTCTACTCAGGCATACATAGTGTACCTGTAATTCACAAGAACATCCCTTCAGTCAACAACCAGCTGAAATGTATCAAGCATCTTGAGCGATAAGACCTAAGTTTTTACTTTGATGTTAGTGTAGGGCTAACATCACATTTAATTCCTGTGAAGTATATGCTGCTGTATACMTTCTGGTTATTTGATTCTGAAAACTACAGAACAAAAATATAAACGCAACATGTGAAGTGTTGGTCCCATGTTTCATGAGCTGAAATAAAAAGTCCCATAAATCTTCCATACGCACAAATGTTAATTCTCTCAAATTTTGTGCACCCATTTGTTTATATCCGTTAGTGAGCATTTGTCCTTTGCCAAGATAATTAATCCACCTGACAGGTGTGGCATACCAAGAAGTTGGTTAAACAGCGTGATTGTGACACAGGTGCACCTTGTGCTGGGGACACATAAAATGCCACTCTAAAATGTGCAGTTTTGTCACAAAATGCCACAGATGTCTCAAGTTATGAGGGAGCGTGCAATTGTCTTGCTGGCTGCAGGAATGTCCACCAGAGCTGTTGCCAGATAATTTAATGTTAATTTCTCTACCATATGCCACCTTCAACTGCCTTTTAGAGAATTTGGCAGTACGTCCAACTGGCCTCACAACTGCAGACCACGTGTAATCATGCCAGCCCAGGACCTCCACATCCAACTTTGTCACCTGCAGGATGTTCTGAGATGCCATCGGACAGCTGATGAAACTGGATTTGCAAAACCAAAGAATTTCTGCAGAAACCGTCTCRGGGAAACTCATCTGCKTGCTCGTTGTCCTCACCAGGGTCTTGATCTGCCTGCAGTTCAGCGTTGTAACCAACTTCAGTGGGCAAATTCTCACCTTCAATGGCCACTGGCACRCTGGAGAAGTGTACTCTTCATGGATGAATCCGGGTTTCAACTGTACCAGGCAGATGGCAGACCGTGTGTATGGCGTTGTGTGGGCGAGTGGTTTGCTGATGTCAACATTGAACAGTTATATGGACAGGCAAACTACAGAACGAACACAATTGCATTTTATCAATGGCAATTTGAGTGCAGCTACTGTGAGATCCTGAGGTCCATTGTCGTGCCATTCATCCCCCACAATCACCCCATGTTGGTTTTCTGATCCACGCCCCGTTTAAAAAAGTGTTTTTAAGTATCCGTCACCAACAGCTTATCTGTATTCCCAGTCTTGTAAAATACATATTAGGGCTGACTGAATTKATTTAAATTGACTGATTTCCTTTTGTGAAATATAAGAAATTGTTGCATTTATATTTTTATTAAGTGTATAACCACTCATCTCTCGTTCTCCCTGTCCAGGATCCAGCCACTCAAGCTGCCCCATAGTCTCCCTACTGAGGAAGACACCTACCTGAACAGCAGAGATGATCATACGACRCCTCAAACATGTAGAGGACAGTAAAGCTGTGAATAAGTAGTTTGTCTGGCCTATCAAAAAATCCATGATTCAAATGACTCAGTGAAATCCCTGTACATGTGTTCAGTCTAGACCTGGACTGAAACCTCTGTCCCACCTCTTATATTTCTAACAAAAACATGAAGCAAAAGTCAGAGGGAAATGCAACAACGCGCCAGTGATGATCAGCTTATTTTATTAAGATCAAGCTCATTTTTATAGAAAACCTCAAACCTGTGCTACCATCACACACTGACAAGACTGGAATGGAGATGGTGGAATGAAACTGGCACTTGGTTGTTGCTACTGAACCGCTGGTTGAGTTCGCCCACACATCGGTTCAACAAAGGCAAATGACATGGATCGATGTTAATGTAGCAAGCTTTACTGTTYGTAAGGATGGTTCTTTGTTAAAAATGCAAGTCCATAAATTAGAATCAAATCTGTTATGATACAGGGTAACTGCATCAAGGCTGAAGCTCAGGTCTTACACTTCAATTGGAATCAAATGAAACATTTCTGCACAGAACCATTTCAAGGGGAGCCAGCCAGAACAGAAAGAGTTCAGTGACTCAGACAGGAATCCTCCTTTTACTTGCCAGTCGAATATAAATGACCTAAAATATGATTTAAAGTCCAAACAAAATAAGTCAGAATTTCATCCATAAAATAAATGGAAAACTAAAGCATGGAAGACTATAATAAATAAGGAAATTACAGGAGGGGGAAAAGGAAATTGATAAAACTGGAGGAGATGGTTCTGCCAGTTAGTGGGTATTAGCCCTGAGAGACAGAGGTTGAAGGCTGACAGTCTTCTAGTCATCTTCAGAACCAGAGTCTGAATCGTGTCCTCTCCCTCTGATGGTCTTCTCCACCTTGGTGAACTTTGAACCAGATTTCTGTGTCAGGGTGGGGGGCTCCATTAGGTTACCACTGGAGGAGAAGACAAGGGTAGAGGGGTGTTATGATGTAGGATTTAAAGGGATACTTTGAGATTTTGGCAATGAGGCTCTTTATCTACTTCCAGAGTTAGGTGACCTTTTTTGTCTATATGCACCATTTATGTCTCTGTCCAGTATGAAGGAAGATGAAGAGGTAGTTTTGTGAGCCATGTTACTAGCGTTAGCGCAATGACTGGAAKTTTATGGGTATTTSCTAGCATGCTATCTAGAATCCATTTAATAAGACTAATCAGCATGTGGTTGTGCATGAACAGGTAAGGCTTTCTATTCCTTCGCACATCAACCAATGGCCTCATGCTCGACAGGAAATACCTAGACGGATCATCTTTCTAGCTAGAGGTGTGATTATCTGTAGGAAATCACACCCGTCTGTATACCTGTAGTTGATGACGTCAGAGCAGCCCAATCTCCACTCCAGCACCTCTGTGGAGAACTCGTCCGTGTTCCCCAGGTCGGTGAATCCCACCACGTAATCCTTGGTCTTCCCGTCCTTAACCAGCGCCAACGTGGGAATCACCTTGATCCGCAGCCTCTCTGTCAGGAACGGCGCCTTGTCCACATTCAGCTTRATGAACTTAGTCTCCAGGTGCTTCTTGGCCAGGATGCCCAGGTGCTTGTCCAGGATCTTGCATCTTTATAAGGTAGGGGAGAAGAGACAGCATGGTTAAGCTGGTAGAAGCKGCAATTAAGGTTTACTGGGCAATAAATCCCCTTCTAATCCTTTTCTTAGGRATTTTGGGAGGGTAAGCTCATTCCGGAGCAGGGCTCAATTCATTAGCAGCAGTAAAAAGGTTTGCGGCCTGGAATGGCAGGAGAAAAACAGGAAGAGGGGGAACATTGCTGTGTTGCCAACCTGAAAGTGGAGTCTCTGTAGAAATGGCAGACCACACGATTGCTCTCCTTCACCTCTGGGAAGAAATCTTTCTCACTGGGGATTTCCTTATACTCCCCATGCCCTTTAGACAGCCACTCCTTATGGGACAGAGCACACACACTATGATGAGTTGTTACTGTTATGACATACACACAAAAGTATGTGGACACTTTCAAAATATATGGATTCTGCTATTTCAGCCACACCTGTTGCCGATAGGTGTATAAAATAGTCTACACAGCCATGCAACCTCCATAGACAAACATTTGCCTTACTGAAGAGCTCAGTGACTTAACATGGCACCATCATAGGAYGCCACCTTTCCAACAAGTCACATTTCTGCCCTGCTCGAGCTGCCCGGGATAATGGTCTGGGGCTGTTTTTCATGGTTTGGCCCCTTCAATTCTGTACTTCCAACTTTGTGGCAACAGTTTGGGGAAGGCCYTTTCCTGTTTCAGCAGAACTCCCCCGTGCACAAAGCGAGSTCCATACAGAAATGGTTTGTCAAGATCGGTGTATTAGAACTTGACTGGCTTGCAGAGCCCTGACCTCAACCCCATCAAATACCTTTGGGATGAATTGGACCGCCGACTGCGAGCCAGGCCTAATCACCCAAAATCAGTGCCCATCCTCACTAATGCTTGTGGCTGAATGTATGCAAGGTCCTGCAGCAAAGTTCCAACATCTAGTGGAATGCCTTCACAGAAGAGTGGAGGCTGTTATAGCAGTAGGGGGGGGTAACTCCATATTAATGCCCATGATTTTGGAATGAGATGTTCGATGAGCAGGTATCCAGTGTAAGTTGATGGACTAAAGCAAATGCTTGTTAGGCATCCACCAGATCCTCAGCCTTTCCCACCTACCTGCTTCTGTTTCTGGGATTTCTTGAGGCCCTCCATCCTCCTCTCCTTCAGCCTTTCCATCTCGTCGTCATCCATGCGCTCCAGCTTCCCCAGCTCTTTGTCCAACTGCTCCTCCACCATCCTGGCTGACTGCAGCACTTGCTGCTCCAGCGCTTTGGCCATGATCTCCATCGACTGACTCGCCATGATGAAAAGCTTTGAAACTTCTGACACAAATCACTCTATTCCTGAGGGATGGGGGGGTGAGTGAGCGTCAGAGACAATTTTATAGATTGAATTTCTATCTCTGAAATGCAATGGTTGGCCTAACGATTAAGCCAACTAGCTAATAACCCTGGCTGGTGACCATGGAAACTACACACTGATGTTTTAAATCGAACACAACCAACGTTAGATAGCTAGTAATTTGTTAGTTACATTAGCTATCTGGCGTAGTAAACTCAACTCGAGGGGAACTAAACTACAGCTACTAGTTAACGTTACCTAGCGTAAGTTATTCCCCTTTAGAAAGTTATCCAACTACTTAGTCTTACAAGATACAACTTAACAGTAACGTTGGTTAACTATTTTGAAAGTTCTGCTATTTGATTACCCACCTATCGCTAACAAATTACCATTGTCTGTTAGCTAACGTTAATTAGCAAGAAAGCTAACATTAGCCAAAGACAAAGTCCCAATTGAACAAGAGATGTCAGATGTTTGTTAGCCTACTATGAATCGTATCAGCTTTCAGACAAAGTAGAGAGATATGTCAAAAATGAACAAAGGAACAATCACTGGCGTCGTTTTAGCCTAGCTCGCTARCTACATCAAGGTAGGGCTGTTAACTAGGCTAACAACTGCGTGGTCAGAAAATGCTGGGTAGCTAGCTAGCTGGCTAACGTTAGCGACCTGTCAAAAACGACCAAGTTGCCCAGACACTGAAGCTACAAGATTACAACAAAAAGCAACCACTTATGTTAATAGGGCCGACTGGATTTATTATTTGTACATGACTTTATCAATATTATAAATCTGGCTAGCCTACTCACCAAAAGCGGTCCGTGCACAAAGGCAGAACCCTGGCTCAGTGTTGTACAGAATGAGATTTTAGTCACAATTATACAGAAGGTTGCCCCCTGCTGGATGAGAATGAACTGTGTCCAGATGACACGAGTACTTTTTCTGAACCAGTCGAAATCACGCATCAACGTCTTATCATGGACGTATACAAATAAATGCCAATATGGCAAAAAGCCGAAACAAACGAAAATTCAACTAGTGTACTGTCATTCCAGGTTCAATGTTGCCCTTGACTGAGTTAGCTGAAGTTGGCTAGCTAGCTAGCGACAAGAACGTTATCCAGCCTGCACACCAAACAGACGAGCGTACATATATATATAKAGTAATGACATAATGACATGAGCAGGTCTCGAACCCTCCACTTTCAAGCCCAGCGCGCTATCGACTGTGCACCAAAAGCATACTTAAGTGGCAGACTCGATATCCGCTCATATAAACCCAGTGTCGTTACAATATACAGTTGAAGTCGGAAGTTTACATACACCTTAGCCAAATACATTTGAACTCTGTGTCACAATTCCTGAAATGTAATCCTAGTAAAAATTCCGCTCATTCAGCCGACAGAAACTTTCAACCTGTTCTCCCCATTAAGCAGCGAGTCGGAGTCAGAGGCCGAGCCTTCTCCTGTCTCTCCTCCTCCCGTTACGGGGTCTGAGACGCCGAAGTCTCCCACCATTAGCTCTGACAAATTGAAAACCCAAGTCATTGGCGACTCCATTACCCGCAGTATTAGACTTAAAACAAATCATCCAGCGATCATACACTGTTTACCAGGGGGCAGGGCTACCGACTTTAAGGCTAATCTGAAGACGGTGCTGGCTAAAACTGGCGAGTGTAGAGAGTATCGGGATATTGTTATCCACGTCGGCACCAACGATGTTAGGATGAAACAGTCAGAGGTCACCAAGCGCAACATAGCTTCAGCGTGTAAATCAGCTAGATATAGCTTCAGCGTGTAAATCAGCTAGAAAGATGTGTCGGCATCGAGTAATTGCTCTGGCCCCCTCCCAGTTAGGGGGAGTGATGAGCTCTACAGCAGTCTCACAACTCAATCACTGGTTGAAAACTGTTTTCTGCCCCTCAATCACTGGTTGAAAACTGTTTTCTGCCCCTCCCAAAATATAGAATTTGTAGATAATTCTGGGACTCACCCACAAACAGGACCAGGCCTGGCCTGTTGAGGAGTGACAGACTCCATCCTAGCTGGAGGGGTGCTCTCATCTTATCTACGAACATAGACAGGGCTCTAACTCCCCTAAAAAGCAGCATTCCCCAAGAAAGGATGGCTTTCACTTCAGCAGTGATAAATTCATGAACTTCTTTGAGGAAAAGATCATGATCATTAGAAAGCAAATTACAGACTATTCTTTAAATCTGCGTATTCCTCCAAAGCTCAGTTGTCCTGAGTCTGCACAACTCTGCCAGGACCTAGGATCAAGGGAAACACTCAAGAGTTTTAGTACTATATCTCTTGAAACAATGATGAAAATAATGGCCTCAAAACCTTCATGCTGCATACTGGACCCTATTCCAACTAAACTACTGAAATAGCTGCTTCCTGTGCTTGGCCCTCCTATGTTTAACATAATAAACGGCTCTCTATCCACCGGATGTGTACCAAACAATAATAAAGCCTCTCTTGAAAAAGCCAAACGGTGACCCAAAAAATATAAAAAACTATCGGCCTATATCAAATCTCCCATTCCTCTCCAAAATTTTWGAAAAAGCTGTTACGCAGCAACTCACTGCCTTCCTGAAGACAAACAATGTATACGAAACGCTTCAGTCTGGTTTTAGACCCCATCATAGCACTGAGACTGCACTTGTGAAGGTAGTAAATTACCTTTTAATGGCGTCAGACCGAGGCTCTGCATCTGTCCTCGTGCTCCTAGACCTTAGTGCTGCTTTTGATACCATCGATCACCACATTCTTTTGGAGAGATTGGAAACCCAAATTGGTCTACACAGACAAGTTCTGGCCTGGTTTAGATCTTATCTGTCGGAAAGATATCAGTTTGTCTCTGTGGATGGTTTGTCCTCTGACAAATCAACTGTAAATGTTGGTGTTCCTCAAGGTTCCATTTTAGGACCACTATTGTTTTCACTATATATTTTACCTCTTGGTGATGTCATTCGGAAACATAATGTTCACTTTCACTGCTATGCGGATGACACACAGCTGTACATTTCGATGAAACATGGTGAAGCCCCAAAATTGCCCTCGCAGGATGCCTGTGTTTCAGACATAAGGAAGTGGATGACTGCAAATTTTAGATCTTTTAGATCTTCTGTTGAATCTGACAATTAATCTTGATGGTTGTACAGTCGTCTCAAATAAAACTGTGAAAGAGCTCGGTGTTACTCTGGACAGTGATCTCTCTTTTGACGAACATATCAAGACTGTTTCAAGGACAGCTTTTTTCCATCTACGTAACATTGCAAAAATCAGGAACTTTCTGTCMAAAAATTATGCAGAAAAACGAATCCATGCTTTTGTCACTTCTAGGTTAGACTACTGCAATGCTCTACTTTCCGGCTACCCGGATAAAGCACTAAATAAACTTCAGTTAGTGCTGAACACGGCTGCTAGAATCTTGACTAGAACCCAAAAATGTGATCATATTACTCCAGTGCTAGCCTCTCTACACTGGCTTCCTGTTAAGGCAAGGGCTGATTTCAAGGTTTTACTGCTAACCTACAAAGCATTACATGGGCTTGCTCCTACCTATCTTTCCGATTTGGTCCTGCCGTACATACCTACACGTACGCTACGGTCACAAGACGCAGGCCTCCTAACTGTCCCTAGAATTTCTAAGCAAACAGCTGGAGGCAGGGCTTTCTCCTATAGAGCTCAATTTTTATGGAATGGTCTGCCTACCCATGTGAGAGACGCAGACTCGGTCTCAACCTTTAAGTCTTTATTGAAGACTCATCTCATCAGTAGGTCCTATGATTGAGTGTAGTCTGGCCCAAGAGTGTGAAGGTGAACGGAAAGGCACTGGAGCAACGAACCGCCCTTGCTGTCTCTGCCTGGCCGGTTCCCCTCTCTCCACTGGGATTCTCTGCCTCTAACCCTACTACAGGGGCTGAGTCACTGGCTTACTGGTGCTCTTCCATGCCGTACCTAGGAGGGGTGCGTCACTTGTCTGGGTTGGCGCCCCCCTTGGGTTGTGCCGTGGCGGAGATCTTTGTGGGCTATACTCAGCCTTGTCTCAAGATGGTAAGTTGGTGGTTTAAGATATCTCTCTAGTGGTGTGGGGGCTGTGCTTGGGCAAAGTGGGTGGCGTTATATCCTGCCTATTTGCCCCTGTCCGGGGGTAGCGTCGGACGGGTCCACAGTGTCTCCCGACCCCTCCTGTCTCAGCCTCCAGTATTTATGTTGCAGTAGTTTATGTGTCGGGGGCTAGGGTCAGTCTGTTATATCTGGAGTATTTCTCCTGTCTTATCCGGTGTCCTGTGTGAATTTAAGTATGCTCTCTCTAATTCTCTCTTTCTCTCTTTCTTTCTCTCAGAGGACCTGAGCCCTAGGACCATGCCTCAGGACTACCTGGCCTGATGACTCCTTGCTGTCACCCGTCCACCTGGCCATGCTGCTGCTCCAGTTTCAACTGTTCTGCCTGCGGCTATGGAACCCTGACCTGTTCACCGGACGTGCTACCTGTCCCAGACCTGCTGTTTTCAACTCTGAATGATCGACTATGAAAAGCCAACTGACATTTACTCCTGAGGTTCTGACCTGTTGCACCCTCGACAACCACTGTGATTATTATTATTTGACCCTGCTGGTCATCTATGAACATTTGAACATCTTGGCCATGTTCTGTTATAATCTCCACCCGGCACAGCCAGAAGAGGACTGGCCACCCCTCATAGCCTGCTTCCTCTCTAGGTTTCTTCCTAGGTTCTGGCCTTTCTAGGGAGTTTTTCCTAGCCATCGTGCTTCTACTCCTGCATTGCTTGCTGTTTGGGGATTTAGGTTGGTTTTCTGTACAGCACTTTGAGATATCAGCTGATGTACGAAGGGCTTTATAAATACATTTGATTTGATTTGATAGTCAAGGACCGATAGGAATGTCGACTGAATATTTCTATAGAAGAAGCCAATTTTTAATCTCAGCTTCTTAACTAACTCGTCAATATGCTTTTTAAAAGACAGTTTTTCATCTATCCAGATATCTGTAAGCACAGACACAACCAATATGGACACCAACCAGAGTACATATGCTTAAATCATCAGTTATTTTTATGTGCTCTAGAGAACAACTTATACTTAGTTTTACCTGTATTCAATAATAATTTCAAGTAAATAACTTTTTCTGTTATACAATGCAGGCAGGCTGTAGTTCAGATAGAGCCTGGTCAACCGTGGGGCAATAGCATACACAACAGTATCATCGGCATACAAGTGCAGGTTACCATTTTTATTTACAGACAAGATGATATTGTTTATGTAAACAGTAAAAAGTACAGGACCCAGAATCGACGCCTGCTGTACACACCAGGAAACGTGATTTAATACCATCAGTAGATACACATTGAGTTCTATCTGTCAAGTAATTTTTAAACCATGCAGCCTGGTCTAGGCCAATTGAGGAAAGCCTCTGAATTAGCAGTGAGTGATCAACACTATGGAAAGCCTTTGACAGGTCAATGAAGAGAGCAGCACAATGTTGCCTTTTATCCATACAGTTAACCACATCATTTATAACTAGGGATGCACAGAGATAGTGCTATGACCTGGTCTAAAACTCAACTGATGTACATTTAGAATACATTTCAAAGATAAAAAGATCTTTACTGAGAATTAGTCAAGGATTCTAATATTTTAGCAAGGCAAGAAGGTTTAGAAATAGGTTGATAATTATTTAGGTCACAAGGTTCACCACTTTTGTGAAGGGGTAGTACATGGGCCACATTCCAAACCTTGGGGATAGTACCAGATACAATCATGGGGGCAGAGAGCATCAGCAAAAATGGATCAAGCATATCTACCCTCAACAGTGATTTGCAAGACCCTCGTGTAGTGTTCGGTGGCCACATTCCAAACCTTGGGGATAGTACCAGATATAAGTGTCAGGTTAAACATATGGGTTAATAATTCAACAATCAGGGGGGCAGAGAGCATCAGTGGTGTGTCGGCCAAACAACRCCATTTACCTGTGACTGTATTCATGATACATCACTGCATCTTGTGCCTTATGACACCTCTACTGTGGGGCTCGATAACACCCATAAAACCTAGCGGTCAAAMAGGGAAATGTTTTGTGTAGGCTTACCCTGGCGTGACGTTTTGATAACCATGTGAATCTCGGACAAGGTGACTTTTATCAATATATTCGGCACTATTCACTCGCAGATWWAAAAAAATGCTAATTAGCATCAAAGTAGACATCATGAAAAACTGTAAATCCCTGCAAGCTCCTGCATGTCATCTCTAGCTGACACCTTTGCTAACAGGTKTTATGTCAGTTTAAAACTTGCACAAGACAGTTCACATAATTATCAATTTAAAGAAATGTGGCCAATATATTCACTACTACATTTAGTTAACATTAGATAGTTAATCCAGAGATTCTTACCTTTGCCTTGGTTCGGCAGTCTCGTCCAGATCAGCATGGCAGTTGTTCTCTACATATTGATAAAGGTCACCTTGTCCTAGAGAGATGTACACGGTTAGGTCACACCAGGGTCAGCCTACATGAAACACAGCCCTTATTGGAAGTGTTTCTAAACTCCCCATGGGAAACATTAATGGTGGGAAAACTCATATTTGAAATCTGTCCCCAAATGCCAAATATTCTATAAAATCTCTAGGATTAGTCAATAACAAAAGTATTCTTACATCATAGGTTTATACAATGTAACCCCTGACCTTTTTCAGTTCATTTTATTAAACTTTTTAAACTGTTGTAAMTGGCAATTAATGTGTAGGAATTTTTATTTATTTGCTTTACTTTAATGTTATTTTGTTTCTTAAGAAAATATACTTGTAGTGATGTCCTGTTTCTTTGTTATTGTAATTTGAAATTGAATTTGTTAAAAAAAAGTCACAGGTAAATAAGGTCTAGTTACCACCAATGAGACTGTAGTAGCTTTGTTAGGATAATTTTCATTACTATTGTATTTTTATTATGTAACAACCCAAAAGTTTATAAGCAAGCCCGTCTTGAACCAGGCACCAAATGCTAGCATATTATTAGTTAGTATTTATTGACAGTTCACAATGGGCTAGCCGCTGTCCAGTTTGGCTAAAAAGTTCTGTCTGTGTGACCACCTAACTGCAATAAGCTCAAAGTTTTCCTTTCCTTTCAGTCCAGGTGCATCAAAGCTGGGACCGAGAGACTGAAAAACAGCTTCAATCTTCAAGGCCATCAGACTGTTAAATAGCCATCACTACCCAGCTACTCATCCCTGCACCTTAGAGGCTGCTGCCCCTATACATAGACATGGAATCACTGGCCACTTTAATAATGTTACTCAACCCTGCACCTTAGAGGCTGCTGCCCCCTATACACAGGCATGGAATCACCGGCCACTTTAATAATGTTACTCAACCTGCACCTTAGAGGCTGCTGCCCATATACATAGACATGGAATCACTGGCCACTTTAATAATGTACTCAACCCTCCACCTTAGAGGCTGCTGCCCCCTATACACAGACATGGAATCACTGGTCACTTTAATAAATGTTTACATACTGTTTTACTCATTTCATATGTACAGTATTCTAGTCAATGCCGCTCTGACATTGTTCGTCCTAATATTTATATATTTCTTAATATAGTCTTTTACTTTTAGATTTGTGTGTATTGTTGTGAATTGTTAGATATTACTGCACTGTTGTAGCTAGGAACACAAGCATTTCGCTACACCTGCAATAACATCTGCTAAATATGTGTTTGTGACCAATAAAATTAGATTTGATCAAGGCTTTTATTCATTCCAAGTTTATTATCAAGTTCTTAGAAAACATACAAATGATGTCACAGCTTCAGGTCTTCAGGCACGGGTCAGTCATGATAAGACAGGTAGACTGACCAATTATATATTTTCTTCTGGCCCTTAACTCTTCGAAAGCTATGGCAGATGACAGGAAAAGTATTTTACAGTCACTCAGAGACGACAGCATACTAATTTGAATATAATTAACTCAGAATCAAGGGCTGTCTGTCTCCCGTGTTTACAACTACATTTATTTCACCAGTATACTAACTGTTATATGATCATGGATCAGGTACAGTAGGAACCATTTCATGGTATGTCACAATGAGAGAACTGTCAGTTCTTTTTTGGGTTGCAACAAATGCAGATTTATGTGATGTCAGAAATAGGTGTGACGAATTGAGGTCACAAGAGAGAATTACCATTTTATGTGATGTCACAGAAAGCATTGACAGGAGAGTCTGGGTGCATCACAATAGTCTGAAATAGCTTCCTCAACTCCTTTCAGAAATCTGCACTTGTTACATAGTAGCAATCCAAAGCCATATGGTATTGCTTTCTCCAGTATTCTCTCATCAGTGTAGTTGAAGGACAGGAAGACACTTCAAACCCTTGATATTCCATGTCTTAACTAAATACAAATTACATAAAAAAATAACGTAAGGGATTTGGCCAGCTTCTGGTTTCCATGCTGTTACGCCCGCCACCCACCCGCACACACACGAAAACTAACCGTTAATAACACACTACTTGTAAACCATACAAGAAAAAAGGAAAAAAATATATATTAAAAAAAACAAGCCTTTTCTTTGTAAAATGAACAAGAGGCGGCATTGAAAATACTATTTACATGCAATTTACAATGGCACTTTATTGTAGAGGAAAGGTTCAAAAAATGTCTTGCTTTTTAAAAACAAGCCAGTGTCCCAGACAGGGTGTTTTTGAGTCTGTGTCAGTTTGCAGATACTTCTGAGAACGAGGAGCTGGCAAAGCAGAGAGTAACAGAACAACTGGTGCAAAGCAGAGAGTAACAGAACAACTGGTGCAAAGCAGAGAGTAACAGAACAACTGGTGCAAAGCTTAGAGTAACAGAACAACTGGTTGCCAAAGCAGAGGATAACAGAACAACTGGTATGCAAAGCAGAGGTAACAGAACAAACTGTGCAAAGGCAGAGAGTAACAGAAACAACTCGGTTGCAAAGCGAGAGTAACAGAAACAACTGGTGCAAAGCAGAGAGCTAACAGAAACAACTGGGTGCAAAGCAGAGAGTAACAGAACAACTGGTGCAAAGCAGAGAGTAACAGAACAATGTGCAAAGCAAAGTAACAAACACTGGTGCAAAAGCAGAGAGTAACAGAACAACTGGTGCAAAGCAGAGAGTAACCAGAACAACTGGTGCAAAGCAGAGAGTAACAGACAACTGGTGCAAAGCAGAGAGTAACAGAACAACTGGTGCAAAGAGAGAGAGTGACAAAGATGCGGAGCTAATGAACTCGAGGCAGAACAGAGGCGAGAAAAGAAATACAGAGAAGAAGACGTCCTCTTGCTTTCTGCTTCCCAAACCCTGCATGTCAACCAGAACGATGAAAATCTGCAGTGGAGACAGCAAGGAAGATTCATGGCCATTCTAGGTCCTCAGTCTGTCCTAGACTGGGCGATTTGCATATTCACAGGAACCTAGTGGCCAACTGTGCCAACTTACTCATGACTTTCAGTGGTCCTGACCAATAGGGGCTAGAGGGAAGAGGGTTCCCTTGCCCCTCCCCCTCCCGGACCCATGGAGTGCTGGACATGTGTGAATGCGGCCAACGTTAGTGATTTTTCAAAATCGTATCCGGCGCCAGGCCCGATATCGGTGTGCTCTGTTCTGCTGACGTGGTGTTATGACGGACTTCACAACAGAAGGCAGGTTGGGCTCTGCTGATGTCAAAGTGAGAGATTAGAGGCGTTGTGTGCTGATTCACAGAACTCTTTCACTGTGATGACACAAGAAGAGAAACACGTGTCCAGGTTATTGTTCGTGTCAAAACCTGCAAACTAGAACTCTGAACTCCGACTTCAGTGCCTTCAAAGACAACTGGGGAAATGGGAAAAATAGTTTAAATGTCATCCAACTCTAAAACTCTGGCATCTTTCTAGAAACCCGACTTCCGTGCTGAAGATCACAGACATTATGATTTGACCAGATTTGACCACAAGCTCCCCACAGGATCATGATGTAATAGTCGGATGATGTAACAGTGGCACACAAAATCATAGAACAGGAGGAGCAAACTGGGACGCATACTCTCACAATCATCTCGTCATCTCTTCAGATACCCTCACCATACTAGCTTGAGTGCTGCCCTCTCTATGTGATCTTCAGAGTGCTGCCCTCTCCCTACGTGGACTCTTCAGAGTGCTGCCCTCTCCTAAGGCTATATCTTCAGCTGTCGTCTCCAAATCACCTACAGTGAATATCTTCTCACATGCGAGCATGCCTAGCTCTTCATGCTCTCACTACGTGATCTTTCAGGGAGTGCGCCCTGCTCCTACGTGATCTTCCAGAGTGCTGCCCTCTCCGTACGTGATCACAGAAAGTGCTGCCGCCCTCTCCTACTGATCTTCAGCCCAACGTCCTCTGCTCCTACGTGATCTTGCTAGACATTACGCCGATCTGCATCCTCAGTGCATCCTCAGAGTGCTTCTTGCCCTCTCCTACGTGATCTTCAGAGTTGTCTGCCCTCTCCAACTGTGATCTTCCAGAGTGCTTGCCCTCTCCTATGTGATCTTCAGATGTCTGCCCTTCTCCTACGTGGATCTTCAGACGTGCTGCCCTCTCCTACCGTGATCTTTCAGAGTGGCTGCCCTTCCCTACGGATCTTTCAGAGGTGCTTGTGGGGGCCGCCTCTCTTCATCCGCATAGGACTCCTTCAGAGTGGCTGCACTCTCCTAACGTTGCATCTCAGAGTGCCCCTTCTGTCCTTTTGGTCCTCAGCCATCATGGAGTGCTGTCACCTATCCTATTTGATCTCCCTAGCTAACCTCTCCTACTCGTGATCTGTATACAGAGCTGCGACGCTCTCCTACCGTGATCTTCAGAGTGCTGCCTCTCCTACGTGATCTTCAAGAGTGCTGCCCTCTCCTACGTGATCTTCAGAGTGGCTGCCCCTCTCCTATGTGATCGTCAAGAGTGCACTTGCCCTCTCCATGGTGAACGAACTATCAGCTTAGGACTGCTACCTCCTCACGTGATCTTCAGAGTGCTGCCCTAGACTACCACCTACATCGTGATCCGTCAGAGGCCCGCCCTTCTCCTATTATCTTCGAGTCTGCCTGCTCTCTCTTCCTACGGATCTCAGAGTGCTGCCCTCTCCTACGTGATCTTCAGAGTGCTGCCCTCTCCTACGTGATCTTCAGAGTGCTGCCCTCTCCTACGTGATCTTCAGAGTGCTTCCCTCTCCTATGTGATCTTCAGAGTGCTGCCGTAGGTCTGCTGTACCACCACCTGCACGTTGTCCAGGATGAAGTCAAAGGCCATGCTCCATACAGACTCCACAGACTGCTGCATCAACCTGCCATGACATAAGACATGCCTTAGGCCTAACACACTTGAATATCTAATAAACTAAACACACGAGAAAAAGAGAAAAACACTAATTGAAATGGAATCTCAACAACAGGGGTAGAATGATCCTCTATCCCCAAACAGGTCCTATTTGACCATGGCCGTGTGGTCCCTCACTGAGACAGAGGTGAAGAGGGGAGAGTTAGACCACGAATGGACCGTACCTCTTCATGTACTTGATGATCAGGTCAAGTTTCTCTAGGTCTTTGTCGTTGATCAGATCAGTGCAGTACTTGACTACCTGCAGAATGTCCTCCTCCATGGGGTCTGAGGGGGGAAAAGTACTTAGAAAAACGCAAAACTACATCTTTAACCCAGTCAAAAACACAACYACAGTTGTGGCAAAAAGTTGAGAATGACACAAATATTAATTTCCACAAAGTTTGCTGCTTCAGTGTCTTTAGATATTTCTGTCAGATGTTACTATGGMATACTGAAGTATAATTACAAGCATTTCATAAGTGTCAAAGGCTTTTATTGACAATTACATGAAGTTGATGCAAAGAGTCAATATTTGCAGTGTTGACCCTTATTTTTCAAGACCTCTGCAATCCGCCCTGGCATGCTGTCAATTAACTTCTGGGCCACATCCTGACTGATGGCAGCCCATCAGTCAGGATGTGGGTTTTTGTTTGTGGGTTTTTGTTTGTCCAACCGCCTCTTGAGGATTGACCCCAAGTTCTCAATGGGATTAAGGTCTGGGGAGTTTCCTGGCCATGGACCCAAAATATTGATGTTTTGTTCCCCGAGCCACTTAGTTATCACTTTTGCCTTATGGCAAGGTGCTCCATCATGCTGGAAAATACATTGTTCGTCATGAAACTGTTCCTGGATGGTTGGGAGAAGTTGTTCTCGGAGGATGTGTTGGTACCATTCTTTATTCATGGCTGTGTTCTTAGGCAAAATTGTGAGTGAGCCCACTCCCTTGGCTGAGAAGCAACCCCCCACATGAATGGTCTCAGTATGCTTTACTGTGGGAATGACACAGGGACTATGAGTAGCGCTCACCTTGCTCTTCTCCGGGACAAGCTTTTTTCCGGATGCCCCTAAATATCGGAAGGGGATTCATCAGAGAAATGACTTTGACACAAAGTTCCCAGCAGTCCAATCCCTGACCTTTTTGCAGAATATCAGTCTGTCCCTGATGTTTTTCCTGGGAGGGAAGTGCTTCTTCACTGCCCTTCTTGACACCAGGCCATCTTTCCAAAAAGTCTTTCGCCTCACGGTGATTGCAGATGCATCACACCTTGCCTGCTGCCATTCCTTGAGCAACTCGTCTGGTGTATTCGATTGGAGTTGCCCCGATCCGCACAGCTGCAATCAACTTTAAGAGAACGGTGTCCTGGCGCTTGCTGGACTTGGGCGCCCTGGAAGCCCTTCGTCACAACAGTGAATCGCTCTCTCCTTGAGGTCTTGATTATCCGATAAATGGCTTGATTTAGGGCAATCTTACTGCAGGCAATATCCTTGCCTGTGAAGCCCTTTTTGTGCAAAAACTGAATGTGACGGCACGTGTGTTCCTTGCAGGCGTAACCATGGTTGACAGGAGGAGGAACAAGTGATTTCCAAGCACCTTTGAAGCTTCCAGTCTGGTTTATTCGAACTCAATCAGCATGACCAGAGTGATCGTCCGGCCGTGTCCCCGTCAACACTCACACCTGTGTTAACGTGAGAAATTCCATCTGATCACATGGTCAGCTCGCGGTATTTTGTGGCAGGGCTGAGAATGCCAGTGGAAATGTTTCTTTTGCGGGGATTTATTCATTGCATGGCAAGAGGGACTTCGTGCAATTAATTGCAATTTCATCGGTATCACTCTTCATAACAATTCTGGAGTACAGTAATCCCTCGTTTATCGCGGGGGTTATACCGTTCCGGAAAATGACCCGCGATTAGTGAAAGTCCCGCCGAAATAGAAAACTTTTTTTTTTTTTACAATTGAGCAATCTATTACATGTATTACAATTACATGTGACTCACGTGACTAGGCCGTTCGTCGACATTATGGTTTAAGAGATGTTCGAAAGTTACGATATAGATTTGGGCCAAACTTAATGTTAATTTTGCCAGGCTGTTTTATGCTACGCGTACACATAACTGCACAGACGACAAATGATTAGCACAATGTTCGTAGCATGTTTTGATACAAAGAAGCCGGGAGTGAGTTTTTAGCGAAATCAGAATGCAGCAAGCACAATGCACCAAAAAAAAAAAAAGATGCATTATGAAAATCCGCAAATAGCGAATCCGCGATAAGTGACCGCGAAGTGGCGAGGGATCACTGTATATGCAAATTGCCATCATACAAACTGAGGCAGCAGACTTTGTGAAAATTAATATTTGTGTCATTCTCAAACCTTTTGGCCACGACTGTACTATGGCAGAAAATGTCCCCCTTTTTTCCCATAGATGGTAGTAAACGACCCACTCCCCATTCTGTACCTGAGATGGTAGTGACCCATTCTCTGAGTAGTGTTCGGATGTCCATGAAATCACAAGCTCCAGCCAGGGTGGGTTCAGGGCGAGGGGTGAACTTGGACAGAGTCTCTGGGTCGTCCTGCTGTAGGGGGGAGGTGGAAGGTCCATTCTCCAGCTGGATGGGGGTCAGTTCAGGCAAGTTTAATCACTATGCATCATTAATAAAACAGAAAACTTACCTTGGATAAGTGCTTAGGGGCTCACCTTGAGGACATTGGGTAGGTCCCTGGGTCTGAGCACGTGTGGTAGGTCTTTGGCCGGGGTGTTTCCTGGTGGGCGGGGCCTCTTTAGAGGGGAGGGGCCTTTGTTGGCACTCTTCTTGTAGCAGTGCTTCATCCGACCCACCCCCACATGCTTCAGATGCAACAGGGGGTTCCTCTGGTCTGCTACAGAGAAAGAGAGAGGGGAGGGGTGGAGTGAAAGGTAGAGAAGGAAAGAGAGAGGTAAGGGGGCAATGCAATGGAAGTTTAATTTGATCATTAGTCGGTTCTATGGTTCTTTCCAGTGTATTGCTAAATGGCATATATATTCTATATTATATTACTGGTATACACTGATTGTACAAAACATTAAGAACACCTGCTCTTTACATGTCAAACTGACTGGGGAATCCAGGTGAATGCTATGATCCCTCATTGATGTCACCTGTTAAATCCACTTCAATCAGTGTAGGTGAAGGGAAGAAGACAGGTTAAAGAAGGATTTTTAAGCCTTGATACAATTGAGACATGGATTGTGTATGTGTACCATTCAGAGGGTGAATGGGCAAGACAGAAGATTTAAGTGTCTTTGAATGAGGTATGGTATTAGGTGCCAGGCGCACCGGTTTGAGTCACGAACTGCAATGCTGCAGGGTTTTTGTTGATGGAATTTTTAGGTTTAAATGAATGATTAGAATACTCCACCCTGAAACCATATAATTGTATGAAATTGATTAGAATCATAATTAATTAATGATGGGTGTGGTTTTAGTCAGTAGAATTATATATCCGTGAGTGTAGTTTTTAATCAGAATTAGGGTATAACAATATATCTGTACAATATGTCTATTATAGTATCTTAAAAACAGACTGTCTGAGCAAGATTTGGTGCCGACTTTGGCGGGGGGCCACAGAGTACTTCCCAGTACTTCTCCCTATTTTGAGGGAGGACGGGGAGTGATTCTCACGGACTCCCCTAATCTTTGTTGGCTGGGTAGCAGGACAGTGTGTGCGTAGGATACCTAACGTTTGTGTGCAAATGTATGTGCGTATGAATTCTGTTTGTGTGCAAGACTATGTGCGTAAGGAGCTAGTATAAAATGAATGGTTTTGTACAACTAACCAGGGCTCTCGTAAATAAACTTTCTGACTATCGTAGCTGGGCCTCCGTCTGATTAATTTCAACCAGTTTCCTACAAATCCTGGGTTTCAGGCGGAGTAGTTCATTGAACTGGGTTTATGAACATTGAGAACATAATTCTCGTAACAGTTTTTCACCCTCAACAGTTTCCCGTGTGTGTTAAGAATGGTCCTCCACCCAAAGGACATCCAGCCAACTTGACACAACTGTGGGAAGCATTGGAGTCAACATTGGCCAGCATCCCTGTGGAACGCTTTGGACACCTTGTAGAGTCCATGCCCCGACGAACTGAGGGGACCATTCTTATTAGGAAGGTGTTCTTAATGTTTGGTAAACTCAGTGTATATTATTGGATAGATATACTGTATTCTGCACTACTTTGGTCTGCAGTCTTACCCATGATCCTCTTGCCTGGGCGTTCTCTCTGCGGCCATAAAATAAATAATAAAAAAAAAAAAAAAAAATGTAAAAAAAAAAAAAAACCGCGAACGGCAGCTGCTCCTGGAGTTCTCTGGGAGGGCTGCATACACCTCCGGGTCAACCTACAACACCACACATACACACACACTACACACACGGACACACACCACACACACACCACACAACACACACACCACACATCACACACCACACACACACACAGACACACACACACACACACAACACCGAGCAGACAATATGTGCGTGTTTTTGGGGTGTTGGAGTTAATGAGAATGTTTGTGGAGTGTGTGTGTGTACGCTGGAGAAGTCAGGGCAGTTCCAGTAATGATGCCTGTGGAGCCGGTCTGTCAGACTGGTTGGGGATCTGAGCACTCAGTGCTCTACAGAGGGGCAGACCGGGGGGAGGAGGAGAGGAGGGGTAGAGGGAAGATGAACAGGTAAGAGAGAGGAGAAGAGGGGCCATGGGTGAACGGGTGCGTTGGTGTGACCCATGTGGGTTTCTCTTGCTGTGTCTCTGTGGGTCCAGGGAGTGCTCCACCAGGGGGGGGGGGGGGGGGGGGGGTTTTGGGGGGGGGGGGGGGGGGGGGGGGGGGGGGGGGGGGGGGGGGGGGGGGGGGGGGGGGGGGGGGGGGGGGGGGGGGGGGGGGGGGGGGGGGGGGGGGGGGGGGGGGGGGGGGGGGGGGGGGGGGGGGGGTTGGGGGGGGGGGGGGGGGGGTGTTCTCATCAACTCTGCAGGCAAGGCCTCCAACACGACCGGTCCACCTGACATTGGGGGCGGGGGGGGGGATGGAGGGGAGGGGGGGACACAGACACACATGGCACACATACATGTTTCCTGGGAAACCTGTGTGTGAGGGTGATTTTACTGCCCCAAAAGTTCGCTTTCCAGCTCTCCTCCAAGCATAGACTGCTGAAGCTATTCTTCAAATTGGCACGCTGGACTATTTACATTGACCGACCCGCCCCCCGCCGCCCCGGGATGTGACAAATCAACTTTGATTGTACTTGAAATGATGCTTCAAAAACATAGCCAACCGAATGTTTTTTCAATGAGAGCAATGCACTGTTGAACTAGGGGTGAAGTACCTGTGAGGGAGGGGAGACCTCGATGCTGAGGTTAAGGCGTGTACCAACATGGTTAGGTGTGTGTGTAGAGGGTGGCGGCTCTCCTTTACTTGTCCCTGGGATTGGCTCAGCAGGCGATGTAGGGCGGGGAGTGGAGAAGGGGGACAGGACTCTGGCAGAGGAACTATTTTCCTGACTGGTGCATGTGTCAGTAATGGCGGTATTAGATAGCGAATCTGAAGGGAGAGAGACAGCAGAGGTCGTTCTATGGCTCGATGACTGGCTCCTTGAGGTAACCACTAACAAGAGCTCACACACACACCTACCTGTATGGTTATGTTGGGCGGGGTGGCGCTGGGCCAGCAGCTTGTCTCTGATGGATGTTTTAGGGCCCGAGGGGTCCTTGGGGACGGAGTGGACCCCCTCGAGGAGCTGCACCTGGAGGCCCACCCCCCTCAGATCCTGCACCTTCAGCCTCATTGTGTGGAACAGCTTGATGACCTCACTGGCTATCAAATGACCACAGTCTGTAAGCTGGGCCAGGGTCACTGACCTGAGAGAGGAGAGAGGGGGAGAGGAGAGGAGGGTAGAGGAGAGGAGGGTAGAGGAGAGAGGGAGAGGAGAAGAGAAAAGAGGAGAAGAGAAGAGGAAGACACACTCAATTATGTCCCCTCAGTGTGTTCCAGGAAGTGTCTGAAATCTGTCTTGCCTKCTATTTACTAAAACTACATACTGTGTACTAATTGTACTACAAACTATTTAGAACATACTATTTTTATTTTAAAAAACAAACAAACGCAGTGAGCAACAAATAACATCCTAGGCTGATCCATCCTGAGATTGAGCAACAAATAACATCCTAGGCTGATCCGTCCTGAGAATGAGCAACAA
>NC_036839.1:39162536-39224438 GCF_002910315.2 Salvelinus sp. IW2-2015 | reverse complement strand
CTGAGAATGAGCAACAAATAACATCCTAGGCTGATCCATACTGAGAATGAGCAACAAATAACATCCTAGGCTGATCCATGCTGAGAATGCCTCGTAATGTTCAACTGCGTTGATTTAACGCCATTCATTTATTTATGCACGTCCTCTATTCTGATTATCAGCTGTTGTCAAACACACGCGAGGGTGAAAAGACGATGCTCTTCCTCAACAGTGTGCAGCTTCTTCTAGATGAAGAGCTGAAATTAGTATGACATCCTGGCATTTAAAGCATACTTCATTTTACATACTATAAAATGTTATATTTTGGCATTCCCAAAGAGCCTACTATTTATGGGTATTCAGACATGGCCATCGTGTCCATTTGTCTCGCTCACCTAGCCAAATTGTCACAGGTGCCATGACCACTGTAGTTGGATGGCTCCACCGGGGCCCCTGCCTTACAGACCATGACCTTTAGGGTCAGCCTGCGACCCCTAAGCCCTGCCCCCTGCAGACGCTTCTGCACCTCAATGGACAGGTGTGTCAGGAACGACTCTGCCTCGTCCACCTGGTGAGATAGAGAGAATTTAGAGAAAGAGAGAATGGAGAAAGTGACAGAAAAGCCTGTCACTTTGAACAGGCAAAGAAGAATGTCTGTTCTTCAGCAAATATCCCATTCTGAACAATCTGAATATTCTGCCTCCTTGAATAAGCCCCAGTCCTGATCAGTATAAACCAGTTATAACCTGCGTGGACCAGATCAAACAAGCTCTTACCAGTGTAAACCGGATTAAACAGTACCTGTGTGAAGCGGATGTTGTAGTTCATCTCAGCCGAGACAGACTTCCTCTCTTTCTCACTACGGACGGGCCGGTCGTCCAGACCTCGGCAGAACCTGAAGAGGGTCTGACCAGTGCGAGGGCCAAACTCCTTCTGCAGCCGCTGCAGAGACACCTGCTGCAGGTCCCCGCATGACCTCACACCCAGAGATGCTAGTTTACCACCCATAGAACGGCCCACACCTGAGGGAGAAGAGGGGAGAGAAATAGAGGGATGGGTGGAGAAGGAGAGATGGAGGGTGTAGAGAAGGACAGTTTATATTTTGGAGATGCACAAGAAAGATGATCATCAGTTGCAGAGTAACTGTGTGTGTGGTGTGTGTGTGGCCAGCAGGTGGTGCTGTAGTGCCTCACCTGGTAGGCTGGTCACCGTCTGGTCCCTGATGAAGTCATCCACTTCCTCTGACCTCAGGAGGTACTGTCCGTTCGGCTTAGCCTTCCGGGTAGCCATTCTCGCCAACAGGATGTTGGACCCTGGACAGGTCAGAGGTCACAGAGGTTAGACAGGGTGTAATACAGTGGGAGGGAAACTATGATGCCCCTCCGTTTCCAAATGCTTCCTCCCTTGTTGTGCCAACAGAATCACTGGCATAATGCACTTGATCTTTCTTTGGTTTCCTATAYGGAGTCRACCCAGACAGTCTYTCCTGAGATATTGTGCGTTACATGTCCATTTCGCTGCACACAAGTTAAACCTAGTCTTGAATGATGCCAAGATAAAGCAGAGATAAGGGACTGTTGATATTGCAACCACACAACTCAAACGCCGGTTCACCAGTTTGAACGAAATCGCAAACCGCTTTTTTTGTTCAAGCCCTGAAGAACTGTTGTCCGCTAAAGATGTTTGCATTTGCCAATTTATTGGTTGTCCAGTATCCAGACGACCTGTCCCCAGATTCCAATACAGTTAACCTCTTTCCGTAACGTGTTGAGGCCCGGCAATTAAGGAGAATGAGAGGCTCAATTAAAGATGTTACAGAACTGCTACATTTTGAAGCACCACTCCCTCCTGTCCAGTTTCCCTGATACGGCTATGGCAATCAAGCTGTTTTTACCATCCCTGAAACTGTCGCTTCTGAGGAGAAATGATTTTCTAAACAAAAAAATCCTAACTAACTAAAGAAGCATTAGGCTCTTGGTCTGATGCACTTTTGAACAGCCAAGTCAGCTCCACTGTCGCTGCCTTCACCACGGAATGTATTCACCCATATCTCTTTATACTTTCAATCAGTGAAACTTTTTATTTTTCAAGACCTGAGGCACATTTCAGTCACATTCCTGAAGACCAAGAAACAAACAAACACAAAAATTAAAAAGGTTAATTAATAACTTTTTGTAGGGTTACTGCCAAAATGATTTATTAAATAAATAAAAATAGACATTGATGACAGGTATATGGGCCCCCAAAGCATTGCAGGGGTCTACAGGGGTGTCCAGTACGCCAGCGTACACAATGTGACTCGGGTGCCAGAGGAAGGCACTACTCACCCATGCCCACTGAGGCGGAGCACCCAGTCCTCTCCCTGACGTCTGCCCGGATGGCACTGGCAAGTTCATCTGGTGTAACACTCAACTCAGCCAGCAGGGCAGAGCTATCCACCAACGCCTCGTCACAACTCAGGGCCTCGATGTCGTGAGAATAACTAGAGAGAGAGAGAGAGAGACAGAGAGAGAGAGAGAGAGAAGAGGGAGAGAAAGAGAGAAAAAATAGAAAAGTTAAATCAATTTGTTCTCTAATAGATGAGATTGTGCTACAATCCTACCAAGTAACTAATAGTCATAGATGACAGGTATATAGAGAGAGAGTGTGAGTGAGTATCTGTTCATCCATCCCTCCATCCGTACCTGGCGAGGGTCTCGTACATGGCCAGGGATACCTTCTTGTAGGCCTGGAAGTCATAAGGGACAGACTGCAGGGAGGGACACAGTTGTTTGGCCTGGCCAAAAAACATACCGTTCCTCACCCCCGCCAGCCTGACAGACAGAAAGAGAGACCACATATTACTATAGGGTAGAGTGTACGTGTGTGTGTGTGTGTGTGTGTGTGTGTGTGTACGTATATGTGTTGTACCTGGCCTCATAGCTACAGGAGGCGATCTCAGCCATAGAGAGGGCAGCAGTATCCTGGTCAACACTGTTGCCATGGGAGATGTGACTCTCCGTCTCTGATGATGTCATTTCCTCCAGGTCCCCATCCTTCCTCTCTGACACAGCTGGATAGGAGTATTTTTTCTGGTAGTACTGCAGCTCCAGCTGGTGGTCAACACCAGGCCTCTGGGCCACTCTGCCTGGACCACGGTTACTGGTCACCGCTACAGACTTCCCTGGGGGAGGAGAGGAGGGGGTGCGGTTAGTGGGCACTTGGGACGAGAATAGAAAATATGATAGAGATACTTGAGTGTGTGCGTGTATACCTTTGAGGTCTGGTCTGTGTCTGATCCCCACGGAGACAAAGAAACAGTCCATGTCCACATGCAGGATACAGGACTGAGGGCCAGGAGCAGCTGACAAACCTGGTCAACAGACAGACAGACAGACCAGGAGACAGACAGACCAGGAGACAGACCAGGAGACAGACCAGGAGACAGACCGACAGAGCAGGAGACAGACAGACAGAGCAGGAGACAGAACAGACAGGACCAGGAGACAACAGACAGACCAGAGACAGACCGACAGAGCAGGAAGACAGACGACCAGAGCAGAGACAGACCGACAGAGCAGGAGACAGACCGACAGAGCAGGAGACAGACAGACAGAGACAGTGACAGACAGACCAGGAGACAGACAGAGACAGACCAACAGGCAGACAGACAGGACAGACCAGGAGACAGACAGCGCAGGAGACAGACAGACAGACCAGGAGACAGACAGACCAGGAGACAGACAGACAGACCAGGAGACAGACAGACCAGGAGACAGACAGACAGACCAGGAGACAGACAGACAGAGAAGGAGACAGACAGACAGACCAGGAGACAGAAAGTGTTAATACCCCTTGACTTACTCCACATTTTGTTGTGTTACAGCTTGAATTCAAAATTGATTAAATTGTTTTTTTCCCCCTCACCCTACACACAATAACCCATAATGACCAAGTGAAAACATGTTTTACATTTTTTTTGAAAATGAAATAGAGAAATATCTAATTTACTTAAGTATTCACATCCCTTTGCTATGACACTCGAAATTGAGCTCGGGTGCATCCAATTTCCTTTGATCATCCTTGAGATGTCACTATAACTTGATTGGACATGATTTAGAAACACCTGTCTATATAAGGTCCCACAGTTGACAGTACATGTCAGAGCAGAAACTATACCATGAAGTCCAAGGAAGTGTCTGTAGATCTCCGAGATAGAATTGTGACGAGTCATATATCTGGGAAAAGGTATAAAACAACTTCTAGAGTGTTGAAAGTTTCCAAGAGCACAGTGGTCTCAATCATTGGGAAATTGAAAAAATATTGAACTACCCAGACTCTGCCTAGAGCTGGTCGTTCGACCAAAACTGAGTAACCGGGCAAGAAGTACCTTGGTCAGAGGTGACCAAAAACCCAATGATCACTCTGACAGAACTTGGCTGAGATGGGAGAACCTGCCAGAAGGACAACAGTATCTACAGCACCTCATCAATCTGGGCTTTATGACAGCACGCCTGGAGTTTGCCAAAAGGCACACGACAGCACGCCTGGAGTTTGTCAAAAGGCACACGACAGCACGCCTGGAGTTTGCCAAAAGGCACACGACAGCACGCCTGGAGTTTGCCAAAAGGCACATGACAGCACGCCTGGAGTTTGCCAAAAGGCACATGACAGCACGCCTGGAGTTTGCCAAAAGGCACATGAAAGACTGAGATCATAATGCAAAAGATTCTGTGGTCTGATGAGACACAAATGTAACCCTTTGGCTGAATGCAAAGCGCTATGTCTGGAAAACAATCAGGCACAGCTCATCTGTCTGGTGGAATTATTTTCAGCGACAGGGACTGGGAGGCTGGTAAGGATAGAGGGAACAATGGATGGAGCCAAAGGCAAATCATGATATAGGGATGCTTTTCAGCGACANAAGGACAGAGGGAACAATGGATGGAGCCAAAGGCAAATCATGATATAGGGATGCTTTTCAGCGACAGGGACTGGGAGGCTGGTAAGGATAGAGGAAACAATGAATGGAGCCAGATACAGGCAAATCCTCGATGAGAACCTGCTTCAGAGTGCAAACGACTTTAGACTGGGGGGAAGATTTACGTTCCAAAGGTACAATGACCCCAAGCATAGAGCTAAAGCAACGTTGGAATGGCTTCAGAACAAGAATGTGAAAGTCCTTGTGTGGCCCAGCCAAAGCCCAGACTTGAATTCCATTGAATATTTGTGTGAAGACTTGAAGATTGCTGTTCACCAGCTACCCATCTACTCCAATTTAACAGCTTAAGAAAATATGCAAGGAAGAATGGGAGAAAATCCCCAAATCAAGATGTGCAAAGCTGATACAGACATACCCAAGATGACTCAAAGCTGATACAGACATACCCAAGATGACTCAAAGCTGATACAGACATACCCAAGATGACTCANACAGACATACCCAAGATGACTCAAAGCTGATACAGACATACCCAAGATGACTCAAAGCTGATACAGACATACCCAAGATGACTCAAAGCTGTAATCGCTGCCAAAGGTGCTTGTACAAAGTATTGACTCAGGGGTGTGAATACTTATGTACATTTGATATTTCAGTATTTCATTTTCAATACATTTGCAAAATGTTCTAAAAACATGTTTTCACTGTCATTATGGGGTATCGTCTGTGAGAATTTTATTGTATTTCATCCATTTTGAATTCAGGCTGTAACAACAGAATGTGGAATAAGTCAAGGTGTATGAATACTTTCTGAAGGCACTGTACACAGCTATTCATGGTCCGCAAAATGCGCCACACTCAAACAAACCCTGATGACATTAACAACATGCAGAATTTCCCCTATGACATTTATGAGAGGAGAGTGAGAGGAGTGTGTGTGTGAGTGAGAGTGAGTGAGTGAGTGAGTGAGATAAGAGAGGAGTGTGTGATCGAGAGAGAAACAGACAGACAGACGGACATGACTGGACTGAGTTATCAGAATTCACATACCATCGGACAGAGACCATCCAATCCATCCCTTCCAAACACCCACCCTACAGCTCCTTACCCTCTCTCCTCTGGCGTCTGAGCCTGTCTCTCCCGGGGAAGGTGGCGCCCCCTGTGGCCCTCCTCCTGCTCTGCAGCGTGTTGACATACTCAGAGAACTCACTCCTCCACGTGGAGATGTGGTGTAAACGAGAGTGGCAGTAAAACTCTGCGATGATCCCCCCGGTCTTCACCTTTGCTGATTGTTGGTCGTGGTGCGGAGGAGCGTAGTTTGAGGGAATGGGGTTGGCTGATAGGCTGTTGGTTTCCAGGGGGGTGGGGTTAGAAGGAAAGGTGTTGGCTGATAGGCTGTTGGTTTCCAGGAGGGTGGGGTTAGAAGGAAAGGTGTTGGCTGATAGGCTGTTGGTTTCCAGGGGGGTGGGGTTAGAAGGAAAGGTGTTGGCTGATAGGCTGTTGGNGGGGGGTGGGGTTAGAAGGAAAGGTGTTGGCTGATAGGCTGTTGGTTTCCAGGGGGGTGGGGTTAGAAGGAAAAACATTGTGGTGGCTGCCATTCAGACAGACAGGGGAAGGGGAGGGGTTTGGGTTAGCAGGGGGGAGTTGTTTCTCAGGAGGGAAATCTGATTGAGGAGGGAGATCCAGAGGGCGGGATGCCGAGACAGCCATCGCCTCCTGATAGGTGGGCGGAGGGGCCTTGGGTCTCTGTTCATTGGCCGGTTGTGCGTGGTGTCTGTGGTGAGAGACAGGGGGAGGTCTGGGTGTGTCATGTTGGATAGGGGGTTTGGATAAGGGGCTGTCAGGCTGTGGGGGTATGGATTGGAGAGTATGGGGTAACCCCCTGTCTGGAGTGGGTGTGGGTCGTGTGGGGTTTAGGGAGAGGTCCAGAGACTTTATGGCACCATTCACAGGATGGGCGTGACCGTTGGTCAGAGTGGGGTCCTTCACCCCTCTGGGAGTTCTGACAGGACAGGGGTCCTTCACCCCTCTGGGAGTTCTGACAGGACAGGGGTCCTTCACCCCTCTGGGAGTTCTGACAGGACAGGGGTCCTCACCACCCAACTCTTGGACCCCGTTCATTTTGACGCTCCGAGTCTTTTCATAAGAGGTCAGTAATGATCCATTCCTATCGGACAGAGAGAGAAGTGAGAATTAAGAATCACAACATGGAACCAATGTTCTTTCTGTATGTTATTATGCCAGGACAATACACAAACATGCACCAATATACAGTGCCACCCCACTTAATATTAATTCCATACGTTGTGCAACCTCCCTTTGCCAAGATAACAGCTCTGAGTCTTCTCCTATAACGCATAATGAGGTTGTAGAACACATCTCTAGATCGTTCAGATTCCCAGGTCCACGCTTGTGGGCTCTCCTCTTCAGCTCATCACACAGGTTTTCTATGGGGTTTAGGTCAGGGGACTGGGGTGGCCATGGCAAAACCTTGATTCTGTGGTCAGTGAACCATTTTTGTTGTCATTTTGAGGTGTGCTTTGGATTATTGTCCTGCTGGAAGCTCCAACCACAGCCCAGTTTAATCTTCCCAGCAGAGGCAGTCAGGTTTAGATTTAATATCTGTTGGTACTTGATAGAGTTCATGATACCACGTATCCTAACAAGTTGTCCAGGGCCTTTGGAAGAAAAACAGCCCCACAACATAAAAGATCCACGGGTTCGTGCCGTGGGGGAGATCTTCGTGGGCTATACTCGGCCTTGTATCAGGGTGGTAAGTTGGTGGTTTGAAGATATCCCTCTAGTGGTGTGGGGGCTGTGCTTTGGCAAAGTGGGTGGGGTTATATCCTGCCTGGTTGGCCCTGTCCAGGGGTATCGTCAGACAGGGGCACAGTTTCTCCCGACCCCTCCTGTCTCAGCTTCCAGTATTTATGCTGCAATAGTTTGTGTCGGAGGGCTAGGGTCAGTCTGTTATATCTGGAGTATTTCTCCTGTCTTATCCAGTGTCCAGTGTGAATTTAAGTATGCTCTCTCTATTTCTCTAACTCTGAATGATCGGCTATGAAAAGCCAACTGACATTTACTCCTGAGGTGCTGACCTTTTGCACCCTCTATAACCACTGATTATTATTTGACCCTGTTGGTCATCTATGAACATCTTGGCCATGTTCTGTTATAATCTCCACCCGGCACAGCCAGAAGAGGACTGGCCATCCCTCAGAGCCTGGTTCCTCTCTAGGTTTCTTCCTAGGTTCCAGCCTTTCTAGGGAGTTTTTCTTAGCCACCGTGCTTCTACATCTGCATTGCTTGCTGTTTGGGGTTTTAGGCTGGGTTTCTGTATAGCGCTTTGTGACATCGGCTGATGTAAAAAGGGCTTTATAAATACATTTCCTTGATTGATTGATCCACCACCATACTTCACAGTGGGGATGAGGTACTTTTCTGCACGGCTATCTTTCGGTCTACGCCAAACCCACCTCTGGTGTTTGTTTCCAAAAAGCTCTATTTTGGTCTCATTTGACCATAGAAACCGGTCCCATTGAAAGTTCCAGTAACGTTTGGCAAACTGTAGGCGCTTGAGTTTGCTGTTTGATGACAGCAAATGCTTTTTTATGGCAACCCTCCCAAACAACTTGTGGCGTCTGATTGTAGTTTGAGACTTTCTGACCCCAAGACCCAACTAACATCTGCAATTCTCCAGCTGTGATCCTTGTAGATTTTTTGGCCACTCGAACCATCATCCTCACTGTGCGTGGGGTCAATATAGACACACGTCCTCTTCCAGGCTTATTGTTAACATCTCCAGTTGCTTTAAACTTCTTAGTTATTGCCTTGATAGTGGAAATGGGCATTTTCAACCATTGAGACATTTTCATTATAGCCATTTCCTGATTTGTGCAGCTCAATAACCTTATGTCGCACATCATTACTGTATTCTAAGGTCTTTCCCATAGTGATGGATGACTATGGGAACTTGGCCTGTGTGTCACCTCATATTTATACCCCAGTGAAACAGGAAGTCATGGCTTACCACTTAAGTGTTCCTAATCACTCAGGTGAACTTAAAACCGTAAAATATGAATGGGAATAGAATTCAGTTAGATTTTACTCATAAGAATTTTTAGGGGTGCCAATAATTGTGGCACACATGTTTCGTAGAAAAATATTTATTTCACATTAATTTTTACTTCAATTAAAGGTTTGATTTTTGTGAATATTTTGAATTAAAGACCAAGAAGATAAACAGCAAATACATTTTTTTCACAGCCCGTTATGCTCATATTTACCAAGGGTGCCAATATTAGTGGAGGGCATTGTACAAATATCAAAATACACCTAAAACACACTCACAGTCTGAAGTCCAGCTCCCGGTAGTTGTGCTGAAGGTGACTGGAGATGCAGAGGACGGAAGGAGGTTGTGCCTGTCCAGGTTTAGAGTGCTCATGGCTGGGGTTTGCAGGGACGGGACCAGGGGTCTGTGGGTGGGTGTAGGCTGAAGGAGGAGGATGGATGCAGTCTAACTTGGGTTGCCCGTGGCTGGGTGGGTGGTGGGTGATGTGCCCTGGGTCAGAGTAAAGGTGGTTGGAGGAAAAGGGGCCGAGGAGGCTGGGTCCTAGAGTGAGGTGCCTGGACTGAGAGCCGAGTTGGCTGGGCTGGGGGCCGAGGTGGCTGGGCTGGGGGCNCAAATTATGTAAATTAGCCTATCAGAAGCTTCTAAAGCCATGACATCATTTTCTGGAATTTTCCAAGCTGTTTAAAGGCACAGTCAACTTAGTGTATGTAATCTTCTGACCCACTGGAATTGTTATACAGGGAATTATAAGTGAAATAATCTGTCTGTAAACAATTGTTGGAAAGATTACTTGTGTCATGCACAAAGTAGATGTCCTAACCGACTTGCCAAAACTATGGTTTGTTAACAAGAAATTTGTGGAGTGGTTGAAAAATGAGTTTTAATGACTCCAACCTAAGTGTATGTAAACTTCCGACTTCAACTGTATGTATGTATGTATGTATATTTTGTGCTATTCAAACAGTTATTACGGTGATCCAAAATAACTGTCATCCAAAATTCCATGACCGTCACGGCACTGTGTGTGTGTGTGAGCGTGCATGCCTTTGAGGTCGGGCCGGTGTCTGATCCCCACAGAGACAAAGAAACAGTCCATGTCCACATGCAGGATACAGGACTGAGGGCCAGGAGCAGCTGACGAACCTGAACAACAAACACACAGACAGACAAATCAGGAGAGAGACAGACTTGTAACATACACAGAATAAGAGACACACACACACTAACATGTACAGACAGAAGTAAATGTACACACAGCTACTCCTGTAATAAGGTTAGCAAAACGCGGCACACTCAGAGACTCACCCTTCCATTAAACCCTGACGACATTAACAACATGCAGAATGTTTCCACTGACATTTGAGAGAGAGACATGACTGGACTGAGAAATCAGAATTCACATGCCATCAGACAGAGACCACCCAATCCAATCCATCCCTTCCAAACACCACTCCTCTTCCTTACCCTCTCTCCTCTGGCGTTTGAGCCTGTCTCTCCCGGGGAATGTGGCGCCCCCTGTGGACCTCCTCCTGCTCTGCAGCGTGTTGACATACTCAGAGAACTCACTCCTCCACGTGGAGATGTGATGTAGACGAGAGTGGGAGTAGAACTCTGAGATGATCCCCCCTGTCTTCGCCAGTGCTGATTGGTGGTCGCTGTCTGGAGGGGCGGGATTTGAGGGAATAGCTGATAAGTTGTTGGTTTCAAGAGGGGCGGGGTTAGGAGTAAAGGCATTGTGGTGACTGCCATTCAGACGGACAGGGGAAGGGGAGCGGTTTGGGTTATCAAGGGGGAGGGGTTTCTCAGGAGGGGAATCTGATTGACGGGGCTTCGGAGGTGGGAGAATGAGGGGGCGGGACGCCAAGGCAGCCGTCGCCTCCTGATAGGTGGGCGGCGGGGGTTTGAGTCTCTGTTCATTGGCCAGTTGTTCGTGGTGTCTGTGGTGAGACACAGGGGGAGGGGTTGGGTTCCTGGGGGGGCTGTTGAGAAGTTTGGGGGGGTCAGATTTCAAAGGGGAGTTGGATAGGGGGCTGGCAGGATGCAGGGACCCAGACCCCCCCGTGGACTTCCTGTCAGGGTTCAGGGGGGTGTCTGTGGGTCGTGTGGGGTTGGGGGAGAGATCCAGAGGCTTTAAGGCACCATTCACAGGGTGGGCGTGACCATTGGTCAGAGGGGGGTCCGTTGCCCCTCTGGTGGGTCTGACAGGACAGGGGTCCTCACCGCCCCCCTCTTGCACCCAGTTTATTTGGGCGGTCCTCGTCTTGTCATAGGTCAGTAATGATCCGTTTCTATAGGACAGAGAGAGAAGTGGGAATTTAGAATCACAACTTGGAACCAATGTTCTTTATGTGGACCCTACTTTTGTATGTTATTATGCCAGCACCAATATACATATATCAATACACACATACACAAAACACACTCACAGTCTGAAGTCCAGATCCCGGTAGCTGTGCTGGAGGTGGTTGGAGAAGGAGAGGCTGGACTGAGGTTGTGCGTGCCCAGGTTTAGAGTGCTCATGGCTGGGGTGAGCTGGGACGGGACCGGGGGTCTGTGAGTGGGTGTCGGCTGGAGCAAGAGGCCGGATGCAGCCTGGCTTGGGCTGCCCTTGGCTGGGTGGGTGGTGGGGGATGTGTCCTGGGTCAGAGTAGAGGTGATTGGAGGAGTAGGGGCTGAGAAAGCAGTGTCCTGGGCTAAAGTGTCTGGACTGAGGGTTGAGGTGACTGGGGAGGGGGAGCGAGTGGCTGGGCTGGGGGTTGAGGTCGCCAGCTAGCGGGTTATACTGGTTGGGCTGGTCGAGGAGATTGTCTATGTGTACATGACTGTGGCTGGATGTAGGAGTGTGGTGCCTGGATAGGGGCTGCCCACGGCTAGGGGCTGGGTTGTGGTTATTGAGGCTGGGTAAAGGGAGGCTGTGGCTGGGTAGGAGGTGCCCATGGAGGGGTCCTGCAGGCTCTTGGCCCTGGTGAACAGACACACTGGGGAAGCTCAGGCCTTTTTGCTTGGCATAGAGCTGGTACTGCAGGTAGGACAGGAGATGGCCAGCCTTGATACTGTTGGAGGGAAAGTGTATGTATGTTCAAACACTAAGTATAATGTAGATTACACTACACTTAGACACCACACACACACACACACACACACACACACACACACACACACACACACCTGTCAGTGATCCACTCCGGCCGGACCACCTTCTGGTCCCTCAGCTCCTGTATCTTACTGTTGGGCAGGTTGGTAGCGATGATGTGGGTGGTGTTAGAGTGGGAGTAGTACACGTGGAACTGACCCCCATGCAGCATCATCAGCCTGCGCAGCTCGTCCACACTGGGCTCTGGGCATAGAATTAGAATGAATAGAACTAACTCTGAAATGCAGATTCTACTCATTGTAATCCTATGGGTCTGTGGCTCTGTGCACACACACAAGCAGGGTCGAGAGTAAGAACAGGGACAGACATATCTACGTCTGGACATATTATTATTGAATCCAGTCGTGTCTTCTGGCCTATATTCATGATGTATATCCATATTGGTTTTACAGATATACTTCTTTGAGAGCAGAGGTCACAACGGAGAAGAGACAATGAGAGATTAAGGAGTAATGTGATATAACCAAGCCTAACGCGCGCAACAGAGAGAGAGAATACTCCCTGTGATATTTTTAAAGTTCATTTACATATCCACTGTATCTTTCCTGTGGGTCAAAGAGAGATTTGACAGAAGAGGAGGAAAGAAATGGGATAAAAAAAGGGAAAGGATGAGGAAGGCAGGAGGGAGCGGGACAAAAGGAGGAGGGAGGTGGGGAGAAAGGCAGGAGGGAGAGGGGGAGAAAGGCAGGAGGGAGAAAGGAGGAGGAAGGCAGGAGGGAGAAAGGAGGAGGAAGGCAGGAGGGAGAAAGGAGGAGGAAGGCAGGAGGGAGCAGTGGTGGAAAAGGTACCCAAATCTCATACTTGAGTAAAGATACCTTTATAGAAAATGACTCAAGTAAAAGTCACCCAGTAAAATACTACTTGAGTAAAAGTATTTGGTTTTAAATATACTTACTGTAAGTATCTCAAAATTCTAAAGGCACTCGCACATCCATGCTATTGTTTTTGCAGGTGCATGGAAACAGTTGAATAAGAGGAGAAAAAATAAGGAACCTGCACACTGCTCTTGATAGTATCACTGCTCTTTAATAAGCTTTACGTATCGGCCTCATGGCCTCCGTCAGATTTTTTGTAATTAGCACCCTTATGTAGACCTAGCCCCACCCACATCCGTTCAACCATCGAATGGGGTTGGAGGCGAAGGAAAAACAAATAAGTGCTAACAAATATAACAATATGCATTTCATAAATATTCAAATTAAGTGTGTACATAAAACGTATTAAACACAGTCTGTAAAATCACAATGAGGACATCGACCTACCAAGCAAGTTTTCATAAATAATTGGGTACAGTGCAAGAAAAATGTCAGAGTAATCTGGAATAGGGGCATAATTCATGTTAAATTTACAACATAACATACATAGGCATTTCATCATTAAGTATTATTTATATCACCTCCCCCGTCTGATATCTTAACTTTCTCTATGCCACAAAATCTAAAAAAGGTAGAAATGTCATGTTTTAGGTCATTAAAATGTACCGTGACTGGATAATCCCTGTAATTTCTCCTAATTTAACTTTTACGTTCACTGATTCTCTGTTTGAGAGAACCAGAGGTTTTACCTACATAGCACAGCCCACATGGACATTTAATAATGTAGAGAACATGGGTGGTGGGCCACGTACTGACGTAATTTATTTGGAACCATTTTCCTGTATGTGGGTGGCAAAAACATTCACACTTCATCATATTGTTGCACTGTCAGAAACCTCTGCATTTATAGCTACCATTTGGAAGAGGGCGTAAAAGAGCCTGGCTGATTTTCTTTTGTGGCTGGCAGTTGGCATGGACCAATTTATTGCGTAAATTGCAACTTCTCCTATATACAATGAGTGGTGGATTCTTAAATTCAGCAGGCAAAGCTGGGTCTGATGATAAAACATGCCAGTGTTTCTTGACAGCATCTCCCACTTTTCGCGAGTTCAAAGTAAATTCAGCAAAAAAAGAAACGTCCTCTCACTGTCAACTGTGTTTATTTTCAGCAAACTTAACATGTGTTAATATTTGTATGAACATAACAAACCTCAACAACTGAGACAAACTGAACAAGTTCCACAGACATGTGACTAACAGAAATTGAATAATTTGACCCTCAAAAAGGGGGCGGGGAGGTATTAAAAAAAGGTATTAGGTGAACAATAGGTAAGAAAAAAAAATCTAAAGTAACAGTCAGTATCTGATGTGGCCACCAGCTGCATTAAGTACTGCAGTGCATCTCCTCCTCATTGACTGCACCAGATTAGCCAGATGTTACCCCACTCTTCCACCAAGGCACCTGCAAGTTCCAGGACATTTCTGGGGGGAATGGCCCTAGCCCTCACCCTCACCCTCCGAGCCAAAAGATCCCAGACGTGCTTAATGGGATTGAGATCCGGGCTCTTCGCTGGCCATGGCAGAACACTGACATTCCTTTCTTGCAGGAAATCACACACAGAATGAGCAATATGGCTGCTGGATATTGTCATGCTGGAGGGTCATGTCAGGATGAGCCTGCAGGAAGTGTACCACATGAGGGAGGAGGATGTCTTCCCTGTAACGCACAGGGTTGAGATTGCCTGCAATGACAACAAGTTCAGTCCGATGATGCTGTGACACACCACCACAGACCATGACGGACCCTCCACCTCCAAATCGATCCCGCTCCAGAGTACAGGCCTCGGTGTAACGTTCATTCCTTCGACGATAAACGTGAATCCGACTATCATCCCTGGTGAGACAAAACCGCGACTCGTCAGTGAAGAGCACTTTTTGCCAGTCCTGTCTGGTCCAGCGACGGTGGGTTTGTGCCCATAGGCGACGTTGTTGCCGGTGACGTCTGGTGAGGACCTGCCTTACAACAGGCCTACACGCCCTCAGTCCAGCCTCTCTCAGCTTTTGCGGACAGTCTGAGCACTGATGGAGGGATTGTTCGTTTCGATCCTGTGCAGGTGTTGTTACAGGTGGTCTGCCACTGCAAGGACGATCAGCTGTCCGTCCTGTCTCCCTGTAGCGCTGTCTTACGCGTCTCAAAGTACGGACATTGCAATTTATTGCCCTGGCCACATCTGCAGTCCTCATGCCTCCTTGCAGCATGTCTAAGGCACGTTCCCGCAGATGAGCAGGGACCCTGGGCTTCTTTCTTTGTGTTTTTCCAGAGTCAGGAGAGAGGTCTCTTTAGTGTACGAAATTTTCATAACTGTGACCTTAATTGCCTACCGTCTGTAAGCTGTTAGTGTCTTAACGACCGTTCCACAGGTGCATGTTCATTAATTGTTTGTGGTTCATTGAACAAGCATGGGAAACAGTGTTTAAACCCTTTATAATGAAGATCTGTGAAGTTATTTGGATTTTTACGAATTAACTTTGAAAGACAGGGTCCTGAAAAAGGGAGTTTCTTTTTCTGCTGAGTTTATATGTAGTTGTGAACATTACAGTGTTCTTTAGCACTAGCGGGTCTTTTGTGTAGCAGTTCATCTCATGTCTTCCCTAATGCCAAATTAAGATCTTAATCCACAAATTGTGGAGAACAGCCTCTTCTTAGAAACCTAGTGCGCATCTCCTCTGCTTTTTCTAGATAGTCCTCTGTGGAGTGGCATATACGGCTCAGTCTGAAAAACTGGCTTCTTGGAAGTCCTCTTTTTAAAATGGCTCAGGATGGAAGCTGTCACCCTGTAATAGAGTATTTCTGTCCATTTCTTTTCTATACAGAGCTGTAAACAGGGTTCCATTTGATTTCTCAATCCACATAGAGGTAATGATCACATTTAGTGTCACATTCAATAGTGAATTTGAGATTTGGGTCAATGCCATTGAGTAAGGCCATGAAGTCTGACAGCTCTTCTCAATATGCAAAAAAATGTCCTAAACATATCGATACCACTTCAGGACTTTATTCAAAATTGTATTTCATTTTCATTATTAACAAAACGTTCTTCAAAAAGACCCACAACGAGTAGCATAGCTCGGAGCGAATGTGGAGCCCATCGATGTTCCATTCGTTTGGAGATAGAATTAATCATTAAACCTGAAATACAGTTGAAGTTGGAAGTTTACAAACACCTTAGCCAAATACATTTAAATTCAGTTTTTCACAATTCCTGACAACTAATCCTAGTAAAAATACCCTGTTTTAGGTCAGTTAGGATCACCACTTTATTTTAAGAATGTGAAATGTCAGAATAATAGCAGAGAGAATGATTTATTTCAGCTTTCATTTATTTCATCACATTCCCAGTGGGTCAGAAGTTTACGTACACTCAATTAGTATTTGGTAGCATTGCCATTCAATTGTTTAACTTGGGTCAAACGTTTCGGGTAGCCTTCCACAAACTTCCCACAGTAAGTTGGGGGAATTTTGGCCCATTCCTCCTGACAGAGCTGGTGTAACTGAGTCAGGTTTGTAGGCCTCCTTGCTCGCACACACTTTTTCAGTTCTGCTCACAAATTGTCTATGGGATTGAGGTCAGGGCTTTGTGATGGACACTCCAATACCTTGACTTTGTTGTCCTTAAGCCATTTTGCCACAACTTTGGAAGTATGCTTGGTGTCATTGTCCATTTGGAAGACCCATTTGCGACCAAGCTTTAACTTCCTGACTGATGTCTTGAGATGTTGCTTCAATATATCCACATAATGTTCCTTCCTCATTTTTTTAATTTATTTATTTATTTTACCGTTATTTTACCAGGTAAGTTGACTGAGAACACGTTCTCATTTGCAGCAACGACCTGGGGAATAGTTACAGGGGAGAGGAGGGGGATGAATGAGCCAATTGTAAACTGTAAACTCATGATGTCCTCTATTCCGTGAAGTGCACCAGTCCCTTCTGCAGCAAAGCACCCCCACAACATGATGCTGCTACCCCCGTGCTTCACGGTTGGGATGGTGTTCTTTGGCTTGGAAACCTCCCCCTTTTTCCTCCTGAAATAACGATGGTCATCATGGCCAAACAGTTCTATTTTTGTTTTATCAGACCAGAGGACATTTCTCCAAAAAGTATGATCTTTGTTCCCATGTGCAGTTGCAAACCGTAGTCTGGCTTTTTTATGGCGGTTTGGAGCAGTGGCTTCTTCCTTGCTGAGCGGCCTTTCAGGTTATGTCGATATAGGACTTGTTTTACTGTGGATATACAGTGGGGCAAAAAAGTATTTAGTCAGCCACCAATTGTGCAAGTTCTCCCACTTAAAAGATGAGAGGCCTGTAATTTCATCATATAGTACACTTCAACTATGACAGAACAAAATGAGAAAAAAAAATCCAGAAAATCAATTGTAGGATTTTAATGAATTTATTTGCAAATTATGGTGCAATGTAATCAGCGTCCAAAAAGGCTGGTTACCGATTGTTAAATGAAAACTTGAAATAACGGCCCTATATTAATCGGCCGACCTCTAATAGAGATTGCATCATCTGTGATCTGGGCGGTATGCAAATTGGTGAAGGTCTAGGGTTTTCTGATAATGGTGTTGACGTGAGCCATTACCAACCTTTCAAAGCACTTCATGCTATGAGGTGCTACGGTCTGTAGTCATTTAAGCAGGTTGCCTTCGTGTTCTTGGGCACAGGGACTAATGGTGGTCGGCTGAAACATGTTGGTATTACAGACTCAATCAGGGACATGTTGAAAATGTCGTGAAAACACCTGCCAGTTTGGTCAGCACATGCTCGGAGCACACGTCCTGGTAATCCTCTGGCCCCGCAGCCTTGTGAGTGTGACCTGTTTAAGGTCTTACACTCGGCTACAGACAGCGTGATATACAGTCGTCTGAGAACAGCTGATGCTTTCATGCATACCTCAGTGTTTGCTCCTCGAAGCGAGCATAGAAGTGATTTAGCTCGTCTGGTAGGCTCGTGTCACTGGCGCAGCTTGCGGGTGGCTTCCTTTGTAGTCTGTAATAGTTTTTCAGCCCTGCCACATAAGACGAGCTTTGGAGCGGTGTATACGATTCAATTTAGCCCTGTATTGACGCTTTGCCTGTTTGAGGTTCGCGGAGGGGCATAGCAGGATTTTTTAAAAGCTTCCGGTTAGAGTCCCGCACCTTGAAAGCGGCAGCTCTACCTTTTAGCTCAGTGCGAATGTTGCCTGTAATCCATGGCTTCTGGTTGGGGTATGTACGTACAGTCACTGTGGGGACGACGTCCTCAATGCACTTATTGATAAAGCCAGTGACTGATGTGGTGTACTCCTCAATGCCATCGGAAGATGCAGGTTCCTTTTTTCTCAAATATACTTAAGTATCAAAAGTAAAAATAATTTCAAATTACTTATATTAAGCAAAGCAGACAGCCACATTTTCTTGTTTTTTATTTATTTATGGATAGCCAGGGGCACACTTCAACACTCAGACATCACGTACAAACAAAGGATTTGATTCCATCAGATCAGAGAGAGTAGGGAAGACCAGGGATGTTCTCTTGATAAGTATGTGAATTAGACCACATTTTCCTGTCCTGCTAAGCATTCAAAATAGAGTACTTTTGGGTGTCAGGGAAAATGTATGGAGAAAAAGTACATTTCTTTCTTTAGGAATGTAGTTAAGTAAAATTAGTAAAAAATATAAAATAGTAAAGTACAGATACCCCAAAAAACGACTTAAGTAGTACTTTAAAGTGTTTTTACTATAGCACTTTACACCACTGGGAAGGAGAGGGGAAAGGGGGAGGAAGGACATGTGGGAAAACAGAATAAAGAGGCAGACAGTTAAACATACAACAACTTGAAGAACTGAACCCCACATGAACCATGTCTATTATCTAGTAACACACACACACACACACACATTAAAGTAAAATTGCACAGAAAGTGTAGTCAAGGGATCACGCTAGGATCAGTGGGGTACGGGTGGGGTATAGGTTAACGCCCATTTGTCTCACCTGTGTACCCTTTGACATAGATGGCCACCCCAGTGAAGATGCTGGAGCAGGCTCCATCTTTCAGCTTCTCTCTCGGAACGTCCAGCTTAAACTGCTCATCCAGCTTGGACACCTTGGCAGCCATGTACCCACCCTGCGCACACACACCCTGCGCACACACACACACGCGCACACACACACACACACACACACACACACACACACACACACACACACACACACACACACAAACGCAACAACCTTAGAATTTGTTCTAGCAAGAATACTCAGCCCCACATTTCAGACTGATATGAACATGCACAACTATGAAAAGCTGGGTCCTCTCATCATGTCCGACACATAGAGAGTCCTCTCATCATAGAATGGCCTTACTGAAGAGTTCAGTGACTTTCAACATGGCACTGTCATAGGATGCCACCTTTCCAACAAGTCAGTTGTCAAATTTCTGCCCTGCTACAGCTGTCCCAGTCAACTATAAGTGCTGTTATTGTGAAGTGGAAACGTCTAGGAGCAACAACGGCTCAGCCGCAAAGTGGTAGGCCACACAAGCTCACAGAAGTGCTGAAGCACGTAAAAATCATCTGTCCTTGGTTGCAACACTCAGAGTGGTGTAGAGTGGCTGGAGTGGTGTAAAGCTCACCGCCATTGGACACTGGAGCAGTGGAAACGCGTTCTCTGGAGTGACGAATCATGCTTCACCATCTGGGAGTCCGACGGACGACTCTGGGTTTGGAGGATGCCAGGAGAACGCTACCTGCCCCCAATGCATTGTGCAACTGTAAAGTTTGGTGGAGGAGGAATAATGGCCTGGGGCTGTTTTTCATGGTTCGGACTAGGCCCCTTAGTTCCAGTGAAGGGAAATCTTAATGCTACAGCATACAATGACATTCTAGACGATTCTGTGCTTCCAACTTTGTGGCAATAGTTTGGGGAAGCCGCTTTCCTGTTTCAGCATGACAATGCCCCCATGCACAAAGCGAGGTCCATACAGAAATGTTTTTTCGAGATTGCTGTGGAAGAACTTGACCCCATCGAACACCTTTGGGATGAATTGGAAAGCCAACTGCGAGCCAGGCCTAATCGCCCAACATCAGTGCCCGACCTCACTAATGCTTGTGGCTGAATGGAAGCAAGTCCCCACAGCAATGTTCCAACATCTAGTGGAACGCCTTCCCAGAAGAGCAGAGGCTGTTATAGGCTGGTATAGCCGCAAAGGGGGACCAACTCCATATTAAATGTCCATGATTTTGGAATGAGAGGTTTGGCTTGTATTGTAATTCGTGATGGACACAGGGAGATGGTACACGCCTAGGCCACCTATATAACAGTGTATGTGAGAGATTGGTGTTTCCTTAAGCTGACTATATATCCTTTCACCTCCTTGGTCTCTTTGTCCGAACACACACATATATATTTATACTCCGGAGTCAGACATCGTCGTCTCTAAAATGGCTATACTTCTTAATTCTTTTACTTTTTGATGATTTGTGTGTATTGTTGTTAGATATAACTGCACTGTTGGAGCTATGAACACAAGCATTTCACTACACCCGCAAACATCTGCTAAATATATGTGTGCAACCAGTCAAATTTGATTTGACAAGAATGGAATCTGGGTTGTTTGCACAATTCCAAGACCATATTATCCACTGAGCTAAAGGGAGCAAATGGTACAATGTAACAGACAGCGCCACGCTCATGTGTCTCCACTGCAACGGAAAATGGAAGTTACTCACCTGGAAGCCCAACCGTTTGTCATCACAGTCTCTCTTCCTCCGTCCATCTCCACTAATACTGAGGACACCTGGAGGAGAGAGGAGATATTTTAGTGGACTCTAAAATGAGGAGTCACGTCTATGTAACGTGTGTATTTGTTTCAGGTTGCAGACGATCGATCAGCCAGCTTTGTACACTAATTAGGCTGTATTGTAATTTGTGATGGACACAGGGAGATGTACACCAGGCCCCACCCTATATAGCAGTGTATGTGGGAGATTAGTGTGTCCTTAGCTGACTGACTATATATCCTTTCACCCTCCTTGGTCTCTTTGTCGAAACACACACCACACACACACACACACAACACCACACCACACACACACACACACCACACACACACAACACACACACACACACACACACACACACCACACACACAACACACCCCCACACGTGTTGCTGCTCCCCCCATTTTCTCACCCGATGTCATGAGTGCCTCTTTCTCTCTTAGAAGGTGTGACTATGGTGAGACAATCATCAACCTCTCTCTTATTACATTATTTTTCCAATATCCCTCTGCACACTTTAGTTCTGGCCTTGAGAATCATAGCTCTCCTCTCACACTGAGGCCTCTTCAAACCCCCTCTAACGGCTTTATAGTCCAATTCATCTGCTTGTCTGTGGTCCAATTTGACATGAGGCGGTTTCCGGTGCTCAAGGAGAGCTCATCAATTGTAGATTTTGGAGTATACTCTCCCTTTACCACCGACTCCAGCCTCAGTCAGCAACCCACTACCAACTGAGCCACATCTGTTGAATGAACAGAGAGACACAGTCAGTCAGACAGACAACCACTGTCAAACCTGTGTGCCCAACATGCCTGTCACCTGTAGCTGACTGCTGTGATTGAAGCGTGTGACTTAGATCCTGCCAGGGCCAGAAGCTCAAATCATGCAAATGAGCACGAGCAGGAAGAACACGCAGGTCAGTTCAAAAGGGAGGAGACATCACACAAGAAGAACAGGCTTCAGAAAGGAGGAGAAGTAGGATGGAGAAATGCTATGGACAAAGGCACAGAAAGAAATACAGAGAGAGATGGATTGAGACTGTTTTTTCCCACTAACGCATCCGCCTGTGTCGGCCGTCTGTATCTGTGGTGAAAAGTGGCAGAACTACAACACTGTTTGTCAGACCGGGAGACATCCTGAAGATCTGTCTTCTCACAAAAACATCTATCGTCCGAACGATTTGGCCTACAATCTACACTGAACTAAAATAAAACGCAACATGCTACAATTTCACAGATTTTACTGAGTTACAGTTCATATAAGGAAATCAAATCATTTGAAATAAACTCATTAGGCCCTAATCTATGGATTTCACATGACTGGGAATACAGATATGCAACTGTTGGTCACAGATTAAAATAAGTTAAGTAGGGGCGTGGATCAGAAAAACAGTCAGCTTCTGGTGACAACCATTTGCCTCAAGCAGCGCGACACATCTCCTTCGTATAGAGTTGATCAGGCTGTTGATTTTAGCCTGTGGAATGTTGTCCCACTCCTCTTCAATGGCTGTGCAAAGTTCCTGGATATTGGCGGGAACTGGAACACGCTATCGTACATGTCGATCCAGTGCATCCCAAACATGCTCAATGTGTGGCATGTCTGGTGAGTATGCAGGCTATGGAAGAACTGGGATATTTTCAGCTTCCAGGAAATGTGTACAGATCTTTGCGATATGGGGCCATGCATTATCATGCTGAAACATGAGGGGACGGCGGTGGATGAATGGCACCACAATGGGCCTCAGGATCTCGTCACAGTATCTCTGTGCATTCAAATTGCCATCAATAAAATGCAATTATGTTTGTTGTCCGTAGCTTATGCCTGCCCATACCATAACCCCACCGCCACCATGGAGCACTCCGTTCACAACGCTGACATCAACAAATGAAGAGCACACTTCTCCAGCGTGCCTGTGGCCATCCAAAGGGAGCATTTGCCCACTGAAGTCGGGTACGATGCCGGACTGCAGTCAGGTTAAGACCCTGGTAGCTGTAGAACCTTTTGAGGATCTCAGGACCCATGCCAAATCTTTTTAGTTTCCTGAGGGGGAATAGGCTTTGTTGTGCCCTCTTCACGACTGTCTTGGTGTGTTTGGACTATTCTAGTTTGTTGTTGATGTGGACACCAAGGAACTTGAAGCTCTCAACCTGCTCCACTACAGCCCCGTCGATGAGAACGGGAGCGTGCTCGGTCCTCCTTTTCCTGTAGTCCACAATCATCTCCTTAGTCTTGGTTACGTTGAGGGATAGGTTGTTATTCTGGCACCACACGGCCAGGTCTCTGACCTCCTCCCTATAGGCTGTCTCSTCGTTGTCGGTGATCAGGCCTACCACTGTTGTGTCGTCTGCAAACTTAATGATGGTGTTGGAGTCGTGCCTGGCCATGCAGCCGTGGGTGAACAGGGAGTACAGGAGGGGACTGAGCACGCACCCCTGTGGAGCTCCAGTGTTGAGGATCAGCGTGGCAGATGTGTTGCTACCTACCCTTACCACCTGGGGGCGGCCCATCAGAAAGTCCAGGATCCAGTTGCAGAGGGAGGTGTTTAGTCCCAGGATTTGATTTTGAATTTGATTTGAATTAGTGATGAGCTTTGAGGGTACTATGGTGTTGAACGCTGAGCTGTAGTCAATGAATAGCATTCTCTCATAAGTGTTCCTTTTGTCCAGGTGGGAAACGGCAGTGTGGAGTGCAATAGAGATTGCATCATCTGTGGATCTGTTTGGGCGGTATGCAAATTGGAGTGGGTCTAGGGTTTCTGGGATAATGGTGTTTATGTGAGCCATTACCAACCTTTCAAAGCACTTCATGGCTACAGACGTGAGTGCTATGGGTCTGTAGTCATTTAGGCAGGTTGCCTTCGTGTTCATGGGCACAAGGACTATGGTGGTCTGCTTGAAACATGTTGGTATTACAGACTCAATCAGGGAGAGGTTGAAAATGTCAGTGAAGACACCTGACAGTTGGTCAGCACATGCTCGGAGCACACGTCCTGGTAATCCGTCTGGCCCCGCAGCCTTGTGTATGTTGACCTGTTTAAAGGTCTTACTCATGTCAGCTACGGAGAGCGTGATCACACAGTCGTCCGGAACAGCTGATGCTCTTATGCATGCCTCAGTGTTGCTTGTCCTGAAGCGAGCATAGAAGTGATTTAGCTCGTCTGGTAGGCTCGTGTCACTGGGCAGCTAGCGGGTGTGCTTCCCTTTGTAGTCTGTAATAGTTTGCAAGCCTTGCCACATAAGACGAGCGTCGGAGCCGGTGTAGTATGATTCAATCTTAGCCCTGTATTGACGCTTTGCCTGTTTGATGGTTCGTCGGAAGGCATAGCAGGATTTCTTGTCAGCTTTCGGGTTAGAGTCCCGCACCTTGAAAGCGGCAGCTCTACCCTTTAGCTCAGTGCGAATGTTGCCTGTAATCCATGGCTTCTGGTTGGGGTATGTACGTAGTCACTGTGGGGACGACGTCCTCGATGCACTTATTGATAAAGCCAGTGACTGATGTTGTTTACTCCTCAATGCCATCGGAAGAATCCCAGAACATGTTCCAGTCTGTGATAGCAAAACAGTCCTGTAGTTTAGCATCTGCTTCATCTGACCACTTTTTTATAGGCCGAGTCACTTGTGCTTCCTGCTTTAATTTTTGCTTGTGAGCAGGAATCAGGAGGATAGAGTTGTGATCGGATTTACCAAACGGAGGGTGTGGAGTACAGGTTATCTAGAATTTTTTTCCCTCTGGTTGCACATTTAACATGTTGATAGAAATTTGATAGAACTGATAGAAGTTTCCCTGCATTAACTTCTCTAGGGTATGTGGGACGGTAGCGTCCCACCTCGTCAACAGCCAGTGAAACTGCAGGGCGCCAAATTCAAAACAACAGAAATCCCATAATTTAAATTCCTCAAACATACAAGTATTTTACACCATTTTAAAGCTACACTTGTTGTAAATCCAGCCAAAGTGTCCGATTTCAAAAAGGTTTTACGACGAAAGCACACCAAACGATTATGTTAGGTATGAGCCAAGTCACAGAAAAAGACAGCCATTTTTTTCAGCTAAAGAGAGCAGTAACAAAAAGCAGAAAAATAGATAAAATGAATCACTAACCTTTGATGATCTTCATCAGATGACACTCATAGGACTTCACGTTACACAATACATGTATTTTTTGTTCGGTAAAGTTAATATTTATATCCAAAAATCTGAGTTTAGGCAAGACACTACTGTCTCACTTGGCAAAAAGCCTGAGAAAATGCAGAGCGCCATATTCAAATGAATTACTATGAAAATTACTATAAAAATCTAACTTTCATTAAATCACACATGAAAGATACCAAATTAAAGCTACACTGGTTGTGAATCCAGCCAACATGTGTGATTTGAAATAGGCTTTTCGGCAAAAGCATACGATGCTATTATCTGAGTATAGCACAATAGTAAACAAAGAGAGAAGCATATTTYAACCCTGCAGGCGCGACACAAAACGCAGAAATAAAAATATAATTCATGCCTTACCTTTGACGAGCTTCTGTTGTTGGCACTCCAATATGTCCCATAAACATCACAAATGGTCCTTTTGTTCGATTAATTTCCGTCGATATATATCCAAAATGTCCATTTATTTGGCGCGTTTGATCCAGAAAAACACAGGTTCCAACTTGCTCAAGCGTGACGACAAAATATCTCCCTTTGCCAAAAAATGTCAAACTACTTTTGTAATACAACTTTAGGTATTTTTTAACGTTAATAATCGATAAAATTGAAGACGGGATGATCTGTGTTCAATACAGGATTAAAACCAACCGTAGCATGTCTTCTGGTCATGCGCTTCAATCAAACAGCACACCTAGAGTGACTCGACTTCAAGATGGCCGTATTTCTTCATTACACAAAGGAATAACCTCAACCAAATTCTCAGGACTGTTGACATCCAGTGGAAGCCGTAGGAACTGCAAGCAATTCGCTTAGAAATCTGGTTTCCCAATGAAACCTCATTGAAAACAGGGTGACCTTAAAAAAAAAATCAGAATGGTTTGTCCTCGGGGTTTCACCTGCTAAATAAGTTCTGTTATACTCACAGACATGATTCAAACAGTTTTAGAGACTTCAGTGTTTTCTATCCAAATATACTAGTAATATGCATATCTTATCTCCTGGGGATGAGTACTGGCAGTTGAATTTGGGTATGCTTTTCATCCAAACGTGAAAATGCTGCCCCCTACCCTAGAGAAGTTAAAGTCTGCGGCCACTAGGAGCGCCGCCTCTGGGTGAGTGGTTTCCTGTTTGCTTATTTCCTTATACAGCTGACTGAGTGCGGTCTTAGTGCCAGCATCTGTCTGTGGTGGTAAATAACCAGCCACGAAAAGTATAGCTGAAAACTCTCTAGGCAAGTAGTGTGGCCTGCAATTTATCACAATATACTCTACTTCAGGCAAGCAAAATCTAGAGACTTCCTTATATTTCGTGCACCAGCTGTTGTTTACAAATATGCACAGACCCCCCCCCACCCCCCTTGTCTTACCGGAGTKSGCTGTTCCATCTTGCCGATGCAGCGTATATCCCGCTAGCTGAATATCCATGTCGTCATTCAGCCACGATTCCGTGAAACATAGGATATTACAGTTTTTGATGTCCCGTTGGTAGGATATTCGTGATCATACCTCATCTAATTTATTGTCCAATGATTGCACATTGGCGAGTAGTACTGACGGTAACTTTCCCAGTCGCCTCCAGGTTCTGACCAGGCATCTGGCTCATCGTCCTCTGTACCTGCGTCGCTTCCTCTTGCAAATAACGGGGATGTTGGCCCTGTGGGGTGTTTGGAGAATGTCTTGTGCGTCGTCCTTGTTGTAGAAAAGATTTTAGTCTAATGCGAGGTGAGTGGTCGCTGTCCTAATATCCAGAAGCTCTTTTTTTCCGTAAGATATGGTTGCAGAAACATTATGTACAAAATAAGTTACAAACAACGCAAAAAAACCACAATAGCACAATTGGTTGGGCGCCCGTAAAACTGCTGCCATTTCTTCCGGTGCTGTTTTACCTCGGCTATCTGCAATGTGTCTCGCCACCCCCTCTTTAACGCTACTGCTACTCTCTGTTTCTCATATATGCTCTCACTTTAACCATATCTACATGTACATACTACCTCAATCCTCCCGACTAAATGGTGCCTGTATATTGCCTCACTACTGTTATAGCCTCGCTACTGTTATTTACTGTTGTTTATTTCTTTACTTACCTATTGTTCACCTAATACCTTTTTTAAATTTTTTAATTTTTTAATTGCACTGTTGTTAAGTAAGCATTTTCACTGTAAGGTCTACCTACACCTTTTGTATTCGGCGCACGTGACAAATAAACTTTGATTTGACTATCCCGCAGGTGAATAAGCCAGATGTGGAGGTCCTGGGCTGACATGATTACACTTGGTCTGCGGTTGTGAGGCCAATTGGACGTACTGCCAAATTCTCTAAAACGACGTGGAGGCGTCTTATTGTAGATTTAACCTTCATTTAAGTAGGCAAGTCAGTTAAGAACGAATTCTTATTTACAATGACGGCCTACACCGGCCAAACCCGGACGACGCTGGACCAATTATGCGCCACCCTGTGAGACTCCCAATCACAGCCAGTTGTGATACAGCGTGGATTCGAACCAGGTTGTCTGTAATGACGCCTCAAGCACTGAGATGCAGGGCCTTCGACCGCTGCGCCACTCGGGAGCCCTAAAAATGAACTAAACATTAAATTATCTGGCAACAGCTCTGGTGGACATTCTTGCACATGTCAGGTGGAGGGATTTTCTTGGCAAAGGAGAAATGCTCACCTACAGGGATGTAAACACATTTGTGCAAAATACATTAAGAGAAATAAGCTTTTTGTGCATATGGAACATTTCTGGGATCTTTTATATCAGCTCATGAAACCAACACTTTAAATGTTGCATTTATATTTGTGTTCAGTATAATATGACCACTCTATGGAAAGATGAGACTCCTCTGAGGGTAACCCAGTGCCGATTTAAAACATTAAAACAAGTAGTTTTGTGGGGGTTAAATATGTATCCCCCCCAAAAATATTCTTTCCTGAGCTTTCTTATCTCCTAGATATAGGACAGACCCTCCAAAACCTTTTTTACTGTCTCTTTTGCCTTTTTTATTCATGTGTTATTCAATGCGTTTCTATGGGCTATAGTAGTACAGGCCAAATTCAATGTTATCAAATCATTTTTTATATTTAAATTTTTTTATAACTACATGGGTCCTAAAATTCTAAATCAAATAGAAAAATGATCCATGTATGACCATCTAAAAACAATTCCATATGTTAGTTTAGTAGAGCCCCCTAACTCCAGCCTCTCCCTTTTTTGTCAGCGCTGTTAGATATGTACTGTAGCTAGCTAAGAATGCTCTCCTCACTGACTCTAGCCTACTGTACTGAAAATGATTAAAGCAAGTATGTTACTGGGGTCACACTTGCAGGCCTTGCTGGAGTGGGTTACAGATATAGCCAGTCCCTTCTCTAACTAACCCTCCTCCTTGCTTCCTCCCTCCACGATCTGAACACAAACAATTATTAGTGGTCGACCTGCATGGCGAGAACTGGCTGTGGCTGGACCACACTGTACATGTGTGAAACAGGACAACTATAAGTACCCCCTATTTGACCTTTTGATAAACAACAAAATGTAGCTAGCGAACAGAATGAATCATGTGTCGCAGCACCACACTCTGCACAAATTATGTGTGCAGTGGGAACACGTTGCTTACGTCGAAATCCTGTTACATAATTGCCCAACACTGAATCAACAACAAGAGGTGCACGAGTGTGCTACAAAGTGTCCACACACACTCTGCACAGTTCCCGTTGTAAAAGCGCTAGTCACTTTGCTACTCACCTTTTCTCTCTTCTACAGACTTGTCCTGAAACCAAGCGGCTAAATGTCGCTCTCGCAGGCTTCTAAAACGTCTAGGAGGCACTGGAGTTATTCCTTATTTGGAGTTTAGTGTAACTGTCGTGGTCTTCCAAGTTTGACATCCTCTCGTGGTTCTTGCATTATTTTTTCGATCATCCTCCGTGTACTTTCCATTTTCAGCAGGCTTGCTGCTTTTGTTCCTCTCTCGCTCTACCTCTCAACTCCCAGATTCCTCCCGTCACCGTTTACCGTCTTGAACCCTCCTCCCTGTCAGGTCAGTGAAAGCTCGCATTGCCGCTGGCTGGGGTTATCGTGCCACCCAGTGGCGAGTCAACAACACTACATTTGACGCAGGGCTGTGAAGGGACAAGTTCCATTTCATTGCCCATTTCCCTTAGCCCTTATCTCCTCGGTCTCCACAGCACTGAAAAGTGGCGATTACTCAATTTAGACACCGGAAAAGGGGTCTAAAAATCTAAAGGGGATTTGGCCAAAGAGATTAGGGATGAGCGGATGTGGTGGGCTACTATAGACCACCCACATATCCTCTCACGCACGCACGTCCTCATTGAATGGGCTGTGTTTTTACTGTTACTGCATCCAGCCTATTGGTCCCCTAATACAAGCACGCACACATACACTGAGAGGGAGAGAGAATTGAATTGAAGTGAGAGAGCACAACGCAGAAAATGGTCTGGACTAGAGTGTAGACTGGTAAAACATACAGTCTGCATAATCTATAGTGGGCCTATATTAGGACTCTGGTGAAAAAAAGATTGCGGGTAGACTAGTCCGAGTGTTTTTTTTGGTTCTCTTTTGTCTCGTGCTTTGATGCAGACTGGCCGCTGTGCCACCAGCCAGTGTCCTCAGAAAACCTGGCACGCGCACAGACCTACGCACAAATGACGGGCGGCATACATGCAGAGAATACCGACACACCGGGGAGCTCGGATACTTCAGTCCAGTATAGGCTACTGCTACTGGGTAAACCGTTATCTCAAAAGTCTCTGTTGACTTTTGATGGTAGGCTAGCTTCTGCCATTAGTGGGCCTATGACAGGCTCTAATATTTTTTGGCTATATGATATTATGCTGATTTAACATCTAAATTACCAGTTCAATTCCAATTTCGGCTCCAGTGATTTAATATAATGCATGACGATTTCATCCCACGCACGTCATCGCGTGCAATGCACGTTTGTTCGTTCATTCATAAACGAATTAACCCCGAAAATCCGTTAAAGATGCATGAAGTCAATACAGCATATTTAATATTTCAAGTTTGTTCGATTGTCATATTTCGTCTAGCATAATTCTAATTATGGATTCTCTGATGTATATTTAAAAAAATACATTATATTTCCACTTTTGGTCTCGTTTTATTGCGCCTGTCACGTGCACAGATGTAGGCTACAGTCTGTTGCTATGGTTCCAGACAGCGGATGCTGAGGCTTGCCATAGCAGTCTTCCTATTGGTGGAAAGGGCAGCAGTAATAAGTGATGGACAAAGAAGAATTAGCTATCAGACAACCTGTTCAGAGAAAGCAAGAAAGGTGTGTGTGTGTGGGGGGGGGGGGGGGGGGGGCAGTCAGTCAAAGACAGGGAGAGGTGGAGGAGAGGGGGGCAGAATGAGAGATCTCTCCATGTTGGCTAGGGAGTTAAGAGCAACAGTCTGAGCAGAAATACAGCTAGGCCTATATAACTGGAATACACACACACACACATCTACATATGGAAAGTTGAGTGAGACAAATAGAATTTTGGAAATATCTGTGAGATCACTAAGTAGAAATCTATCTGGTTCATCATCAGATAGATAAAACATCAGGAATACATTCCTAATATCCAGTTTGCCCACAGAACAGACTCAGTTCGTCAGGGCAAGAACTCTACAAGGTGTCCAAAGCGTTCCATAGGGATGCTGGCCCATGTTGACTCCAATGCTTCTCACAGTTGTGTCAAGTTGGCTGGATGCCCTTTGGGTGGTGGACCATTCTTGATACACACGGGAAACTGTTGAGCAATGAAAAACCCAGCAGTCTTGCAGTTGTTGACACAAACCGATGCGCCTGGCACCTACGACCGTATCCTGTTTAAAAGCACTTACATTTTTTGTCTTTGTCTTGCCCATTCACCCTCTGACTGGCACACATACACAATCCATGTCTCAATTGTCTCATTCTTTAACCTGTCTCCTCCCCTTCATCTACACTGATGGAAGTGGATTTAACAAGAAACATCAATAAGGGATCTTAGCTTTCACCTGGTCTATGCCTATATCGCTCGTCCATATATTTATATGTATATATTCTTATTCCATCCCTTTACTTAGATTTGTGTGTATTAGGTAGTTTTGGAATTGTTAGATTACTTGTTAGACATTGCTGCACTGTCAGAACTAGAAGCACAAGCATTTTGCTACATTTACAATAACATCTGCTAACCACCAACACGGGCACTCTCATGGATGTCATCCTAACTAACTCGCCCTCCAAATACACCTCTGCTGTTTTCAATCAAGATCTCAGCGATCACTGCCTCATTGCCTGCATCCGTAATGGGTCTGCGACCAAACGACCACCCCTCATCACTGTCAAACGCTCCCTAAAACACTTCTGCGAGCAGGCCTTTCTAATCGACCTGGCCGGGGTATCCTGGAATGACATTGACCTCATCCCATCAGTAGATGATGCCTGGCTATTCTTTAAAATTGCCTTCCTCACCATCTTAAATAAGCATGTCCTATTCAAAAAATGTTGAACTAGGAATAGATATAGTCCTTGGTTCACTCCAGGATATTAAGAGCACCTCCTCCCAGCTGCCCACTGCACTGAGGCTAGGAAACACTGTCACCACCGATAAATCCACTATAATTGAGAATTTCAATAAGCATTTCTCTACGGCTGGCCATGCTTTCCACCTGGCTACCCCTACCCCGGTCAACTGCCCGGCACCCTCCACAGCAACCCGCAAAAGCCCCCACCATTTCTCCTTCACCCAAATCGAGATAGCTGATGTTCTGAAAGAGCTGCAAAATCTGGACCCCTACAAATCAGCCGGGCAAGACAATCTGGACCCTCTCTTTCTAACATTATCTGCCGAAATTGTTGCAACCCCTATTACTAGCCTGTTCAACCTCTCTTTCGTGTCGTCTGAGATTCCCAAAGATTGGAAAGCTGCTGCGGTCATCCCCCTCTTCAAAGGGGGTGACACTCTAGACCCAAACTGCTACAGACCTATATCTATCCTGCCCTGTCTTTCTAAGGTCTTCGAAAGCAAAGTTAACAAACGCATTACCGACCATTTCGAATCTCACCGTACCTTCTCCGCTATGCAATCTGGTTTCCGAGCTGGTCATGGATGCACCTCAGCCACGCTCAAGGTCCTAAACGACATCATAACCGCCATCGATAAGAGGCAATACTGTGCAGCTGTATTCATCGACCTGGTCAAGGCTTTCGACTCTGTCAATCACCACATTCTTATTGGCAGACTCGACAGCCTTGGTTTCTCAAATGACTGCCTCGCCTGGTTTACCAACTACTTCTCTGATAGAGTTCAGTGTATCAAATCGGAGGGCCTGTTGTCCGGACCTCTGGCAGTCTCTATGGGGGTGCCACATGGTTCAATCCCCGGGCCGACTCTCTTCTCTGTATACATCAATGATGTTGCTCTTGCTGCTGGTGATTCTCTGATCCACCTCTACGCAGACAACACCATTCTGTATACTTCTGGCCCCTCTTTGGACACTGTGTTAACTAACCTCCAGACGAGCTTCAACGCCATACAACTCTCCTTCTGTGGCTTCCAACTGCTCTTAAACGCAAGTAAAACTAAATGCATGCTATTCAACCGATCACTGCCCGCACCTGCTCGCCCGTCCAGCATCACTACTCTGGACAACTACAAATACCTAGGTGTCTGGTTAGACTGTAAACTCTCCTTCCAGACTCACATTAAGCATCTTCAATCCAAAATTAAATCTAGAATTTGCTTCCTATATCGCAACAAACCATCCTCCACTCATGCTGCCAAACATACCCTCGTAAAACTGACCATCCTACCGATCCTCGACTTCGGTGATGTCATCTATAAAATAGCCTCCAACACTCTACTCAACAAACTGGATGCAGTCTATCACAGTGCCATCCGTTTTGTCACCAAAGCCCCATACACTACCCACCATTGCGACCTGTACACTCTCGTTGGTTCGCCCTCGCTTCATACTCGTCGCCAAACCTACTGGCTACAGGTTATCTACAAGTCTCTGCTAGGTAAAGCCCCACTTTATCTCAGCTCACTGGTCACCATAGCAGCACCCACTCGTAGCACGCGCTCCAGCAGGTATATCTCACTGGTCACCCCCAAAGCCAATTCCTCTTTTGGTCGTCTTTCCTTCCAGTTCTCTGCTGCCAATGACTGGAACGAACTGCAAAAATCTCTGAAGTTGGAGACTCATATCTCCCTCACTAGCTTTAAGCACCAGCTGTCCGAGCAGCTCACAGATCACTGCACCTGTGCATAGCCCATCTGTAAACAGCCCATCTATCTACCTACCTCATCCCCATACTGTATTTATTTATTTATCTTGCTCCTTTGCACCCCAGTATCTCTACTTGCACATTCATCTTCTGCACATCTACCATTCCAGTGTTTAATTGCTATATTGTAATTACTTCACCACCATGGCCTATTTATTGCCTTAACTCCCTTATCCTACATCATTTGCACTCACTGTATATATACTTTTGTTTTCTTTTGTTCTACTGTATTATTGACTATGTTTTGTTTATTCCATGTGTAACTCTATGTTGTTGTATGTGTCGAATTGCTATGCTTTATCTTGGCCAGGTCGCAGTTGCAAATGAGAACTTGTTCTCAACTAGCCTACCTGGTTAAATAAAGGTGAAATAAATAAAATAACATGTGTATGTGACCAATAAAATGTGATTTGGTCAGTCTGTCATGGAAAGAGCAGATGTTCCTAATGTTTTGTAAACTCACTGTACAGATTCTGCTTCAATAAACAAGGGGATAGACCCCTACATACAAATTGCAATATCAAAAAGACATTTATGAAACACATTTTGGCATGTAACTTTTGATAACCACATTAGACGATATTATAAATAATAATTTTGCAAAGACAGGAACATGAATACTGGACATCTAAATGCTGTAGGTTTGGTATTTTTGTAAAAATGAATGGTCTGACACACACAGTGCACATAACAAAGTGAAAGGTATCTCAAAATGTCCTTAAAAGGGCCATCACACAGTGGAGTCATAAAAGCAAAGCTACTGGTAACTTGATCTACCCTTTGGGATGAGTGGTCTGACAATCGAAAAGAAAACTCAAAATCCCAACTTCACCTTTCCCATGATGAATCCATTCGTCCTGTAAAGGCTCATGGGAAATGTAGTACAGAAATGCAGTCCAGGTCTCTTCCCACCGGGCACAAACTGGTTGAATGAATGTTGTATCCACGTCATTTTAACAAAAACAAATCAATGTGATGACGTTGAATCAACATGGAAAACTGATTGGATTTGTAAAAAGTCATCAACGCAAAGGAATTTTGTATTTTTTCCAACCGACTTTTAACCTAAATCCAATAACATGGTGACATTTTTGTTTATTCACGTTGAATTCACGTTAGTAGACAACTCAACCAAAACTAGACATTGAACTGGCGTCTATGCCCAGTGGACAGGAATTGGCTTTTTGAGGAAATGGTCACTGGTTTCCACAGTGGCTTCTTGCAACAGAGGCTAGTTAGAGTTTTACTGTGGTTGAATGCTTTGTATTCAGAAATGTAATCCAGGTCTCTTGATCTTTTACAGTCTATGTTTTGTACAGTAGAAGAATCTTAAAGTCCTCACTGGTGCACTGTGCCATGTTTCTCTTAAAATGTCCTTGTTAGACAGTTCCTGTGTTTGTTTCATCATCACGTGGCACATTTGGCAAAGCAGCAAGTTTAAAGGCTTTAAATCCATGTGGCACTTTGTAGATCTGCACTGACAATCCGAACAGGAAGAGGAAAGAGATACCAAGACAGTTCGCTCTGCTTGATTGTAGGAATAACAACACCTTCCCCCAATCAAGATCAAGCACAAGGTAAAGAGTCACCACTGTGTATAAATCCAATCCATCATTTACGGTACATGCTGAGAATTGAAGCATAATAATAATCCTGACGACGTGGAATGCAGGGGGAATCCTCCACTTATAATCACATGGGTTGTCTCCCTCTCTCCCTCCTGCCACTAGCCCACGTTGGCACTGATGCGTATCCACTGCAGACCCTGTCTGGTGTACTGGACTGCATGAGCAATACTACTGTGGAGAGTCAATGGCCCTGACAGTGTATTCAGGTAGTTAAAGAACTCTGGAGAGAGGAGAGACAGAAAGAGGGAGAGAGTGAGAAGGAGAGAGAGAGAGGAAGGGAGAGAAAGAGGGAGAGGAGAGTTAGATAAAATCAAGTAAAGCAATGAAACCTAGTATCAACAATCTGAGCTCTCTCAACTTGCCAAAGCAAGTGAAAAAAACAATAAACAAAAATGAAATAAACAATCAGAAATCAATAGTAAATATTACACTCACAATAGTTTCAAAATAATAGACATTTTACATGTTATATTATTGTCTATGTACATTGTTGTAACAATGTTCACATTCTCTCTCTCCAAAAAGCCACAACTGTCATTTCAGTCCATCTACGTATTGCCTAATAATGGGTTAGTCTCTCTCACCATTGTTGTCTCTGACCAGGCTTTCTGCTAGTTCCCAGTACTCGTAGCTGTATAGGACATTGTTGGTGATGTTCAGGTGGTTTGCTGCCATCTGGTGGATACGCAGGGGAATGTTGATGAGGGAAGAGGGGGAGCTGCCCAGGGGGAGGGCTGAGGGGCTGGGCGAGAGAGAGGAGGGAGGCCCCCCTGTGCCCCTGTGGATGAGAACACCACAATGATGCTTCACTGGGGAGAATCAAATCAACCTAATACTATATACACATTCACAAATACATTGCAGAGATTTAGAGAGAGGAAATAAGAGAAGGAGAGACTTCCTTACTTTCCCGAGTCGCTCCAGATGGGGGGTGTAGTAGGCACTTTGGGAGAACTCTGGAATGACATAAAACACATGTTTACAATCTATCCAATTTAATTCGAATACATCTGCGTTTAATTGTATCACACCAAATCTTGGTGCTGGTGAGGTTTGTACATTAAAGTAGTCCAGTAGAGCTTTGGAGTACTTCAGGGTTAGGGTGAGGGAGAGGATAAGGGGGAGGATGAGGTTTGTACCTTAAAGTAGTCCAGTAGAGCTTTGGAGTACTTCATGGCTTGGTCCTTCTTCAGACGAAACATCTGCCAGTACAGGAGAGCAAGGCACCGGAAACTAGGGAACGCACACACACATCCACACACACACAAACACACATTTGAAATACCTTATTTGAGTCCACAAATCCCATTACAGTTGAGAAGGATTAAAATATTCAAAGGACACAGATATCCGGAAACTTATGGATACAGAAAGCACCTTCTTCTCCATACAGCAAGGCTGCCCATGACAGCTGACACAGAGCAGTACCTCACTACCCAGCATGGCTGCCCATGACAGCTGACACAGAGCAGTACCTCACTACCCAGCATGGCTNGACAGCTGACACAGAGCAGTACCTCACTACCCAGCATGGCTACCCATGACAGCTGACACAGAGCAGTACCTCACTACCCAGCATGGCTACCCATGGCAGCTGACACAGAGCAGTACCTCACTACCCAGCTAACAATTCTAGGGAGAAAAAACGTTTTTGTAATGTTCCCCGTGTAGCTCTCCGTATACATCCAAGGGCCAGCTGTGCTGCCCTGTTCTGAGCCAATTGAAATTTTTCTTTTGTGTGGCACCTGACCACACGACTGAACAGTAGTCGAGGTGTGACAAAACTAGGGCCTGTAGGACCTGCCTTGTTGATAGTGTTGTTAAGAATGCAGAGCAGCGCTTTATTATAGACAGACTTCTCCCCATCTTAGCTACTACTGCATCAATATGTTTTGACCATGACAGTTTACAATCTAGTGTTACTCCAAGCAGTTTAGTCATCTCAACATGCTCAATTTCCACATTATTTATTACAAGATTTAGTTGAGGTTTAGGTTTTAGTGAGTGTTTTGTTCCAAATACAATACTTTTAGAAATATTTAGGGCTAACTTCCTTGCCATCCACTCTGACACTAACTGCAGCTCTTTGTTGAGTGTTGCAGTCGTTTCAGTCGCTGTAGTAGCTGACGTGTATAGTGTTGAGTCATCAGCATGCATAGAAACTCTGGCTTTACTCCAAGTCAGTGGCATGTCGTTAGTAAACATTGAAAAAAAGCATGTTTTGGTGTTAAAGTTAGGTGAACATTCCCTTAGTGTCAAACAGAAATGATCTAGAACGTGGTTACAATGTTCTCAGAATATACAACCTTAATGTTCTAGACGCGTTTTATGTGACTTTGCATGTGCCCAGTTTTCTGAGGGTTAGGACAATATTCTATCAATGTTCCACCAAACATACACAGAACCTAGTTGCCATGTTCGCAGAATGTAAGATATGAATGTTCTAGACACGTTTCATGAGATGTTGCAAGAACATTTCTGTGTATAAGTTGTCAGGGCTCCCGACTGGCGCAGTGGTTTTAGACACTGCATCTCAGGGCTCTCGACTGGCGCAGTGGTTTTAGACACTGCATCTTAGGGCTCCCGACTGGCGCAGTGGTTTTAGACACTGCATCTCAGGCTGCCCGACGGCGCATGGTTTTAGACACTGCATCTCAGGGCTCTCCACTGGCGCAGTGGTTTTAGACACTGCATCTCAGGGCTCCCGACTGGCGCAGTGGTTTTAGACACTGCATCTCAGGCTCCCGACTGGCGCAGTGGTTTATGACACTGCATCTCAGGCTCCCGACTGGCGCAGTGGTTTTAGACACTGCATCTCAGGGCTCCCGACTGCGCAGTGTTTTAACACTGCATCTCAGCTCCCGACTGGCGCAGTGGTTTTAGACACTGCATCTCAGGGCTCCCGACTGGCGCAGTGGTTTTAGACACTGCATCTCAGGGCTCCCGACTGGCGCAGTGGTTTTAGACACTGCATCTCAGGGCTCCCGACTGGCGCAGTGGTTTTAGACACTGCATCTCAGGGCTCCCGACTGGCGCAGTGTTTTAGACACTGCATCTCAGGCTCCCGACTGGCGCAGTGGTTTTAGACACTGCATCTCAGGGCTCCCGACTGGCGCAGTGGTTTTAGACACTGCAATCTCAGGGCTCCCGACTGGCGCAGTGGTTTTAGACACTGCATCTCAGGGCTCCCGACTGGCGCAGTGGTTTTAGACACTGCATCTCAGGGCTCCCGACTGCGCAGTGGTTTTAGACACTGCATCTCAGCCTCCGACTGGCGCAGTGGTTTTAGACACTGCATCTCAGGGCTCCCGACTGGCGCAGTGGTTTTAGACACTGCATCTCAGGGCTCCCGACTGGCGCAGTGTTTTAGACACTGCATCTCAGGGCTCCCGACTGGCGCAGTGGTTTTAGACACTGCATCTCAGGGCTCCCGACTGGCGCAGTGGTTTTAGACACTGCATCTCAGGGCTCCCGACTGGCGCAGTGGTTTTAGACACTGCATCTCAGGTCCCGACTGGCGCAGTGGTTTTAGACACTGCATCCAGGGCTCCCGACTGCGCAGTGTTTTTAGACACTGCATCTCAGGCTCCCGACTGGCGCAGTGGTTTTAGACACTGCATCTCAGGGCTCCCGACTGGCGCAGTTTTAGAACACTGCATCTCAGTCTCCGACTGCGCAGTGGTTTTAGACACTGCATCTCAGGCTCCCGACTGCGCAGTGGTTTTAGACACTGCATCTCGGGCTCCCGACATGGCGCAGTGTTTTAGACACTGCACTCAGGCTCCCGACTGCGCAGTGTTTTAGGACACTGCATCTCAGGGCTCCCGACTGGCGCAGTGTTTAACACTGCATCTCAAGGCTCCCGATGGCGCATGGTTTTAGACACTGCATCTCAGGGCTCCGACTGGCGCAGTGGTTTTAGACACTGCATCTCAGGCTCCCGACTGGCGCAGTGTTTAGACACTGCATCTCAGTGCTCCCGACTGGCGCAGTGGTTTTAGACACGGCATCTCAGGGCTCCCGACTGGCGCAGTGTTTAGACACTGCATCTCAGGTGCCCGACTGGCGCAGTGGTTTTAGACACTGCATCTCAGGGCTCCCGACTGGCGCAGTGGTTTTAGACACTGCATCTCAGCTCCCGACTGCGCAGTGGTTTTAGACACTGCATCTCAGGGCTCCCGACTGGCGCAGTGGTTTTAGACACTGCATCTCAGGTCTCCCGACTGCGCAGTGTTTTAGACACTGCATCTCAGGCTCCCGACTGGCGCATGGTTTTAGACACTGCATCTCAGGCTCCCGACTGGCGCAGTGTTTTACACTGCATCTCAGTGCTCCCGACTGCGCAGTGGTTTTAGACACTGCATCTCAGGGCTCCCGACTGGCGCAGTGGTTTTAGACACTGGCATCCAGGGCTCCCGACTGGCGCAGTGGTTTTAGACACTGCATCTCAGGGCTCCCGACTGGCGCAGTGGTTTTAGACACTGCATCTCAGTGCAAGAGGCATCACTGCAGTACCTGGTTCCAATCCAGGCTGCATCACATCTGGCCGTGATTGGGCGGCGCACAATTGGCCCAGCGTTGTCCGGGTTAGGGTTTGGCCGGGGTAGGACGTCATTGTAAATAAGAATTTGTTTTTAACTGACTTGCCTAGTTAAATAAAGGTCAAATAAATAAAAGGACGTCACCTGATGGTCCCAAAGAAACATTCTCCCCCAAAAGCAATTTTCATGACAGCTTGTTACGGTTGCCAAGCACATCAAGACCTTGACTGAAGAACCACTGATCCAATCACAGCTCTTTTAGTCTGTTGGCAAGTTTAGGGATTCTCATACACCTTACATGTAAGACACACCTGATTACATTATGCATGTATACAGTAATTATTATCAGTATACAGTAATTATCAGTATACAGTAATTATTATCCAACATGTCCTCAGCTTGGATTTGAACTCACAACCTCTTGGTYCACAGCATTCAGATTTTCCTGCTACACCCCCATGTCTGTTGGAGTTAATATTTGATTTGACTATTCTATCATGGAGTTGATTTACTTATTTCAAGGGCTTTCTGTATAGTCTAATATTGGTGGGGCATATTAACCTGTTTTAATGATACTCCTCAATCACTAGGATCAATCAAATATTTCCTTGAGTGTACTTTTACCAGAGCTGATATGTACTTCATAKTGCATTCACCCTATTGCTTCCACCTATCCAGTTGTTTTAGATCTGAACAAGTGCCTAGGGAGGAGGGGTTAGGGTTTATTCTGGTCAACAAGGCACTCAGGTCTAGCTATTTTCAGGTCTTTGAGTGAACGGCAAACCATTAACAACATGTGCAACAGACTCCATTACATTGGACTTGTGTGAAATAGAAAACGGATCATGGTTTGCAGGGTACCAGAGTGCAAGGTTGTATTCTGTTGGTAGGACCTGCAACCTGAAACATAGCCCAGGGGAGATGCCCCACACACACATCCTACAGATTATTATATTCTGTAGGCTAAACATAGAGGAAGTGACATCAGCAACGCGCACCTCAGGATTGTCCCTTGTTTTTGTGATGTGTAAATTCACTTGTCACATAATTGTCGATGGATCGATTTATTTAGAAAGAAAGCAATGCACATTTGAACACTTGCTTGTAGATTTGCTGCAGATTTTATGATCGTGCCAACGTGCACTATGTCCGCTCAAACACATGCCAGTCCCCTTCAAAATGTCAACAATGGTACAGGGTTTTGATCGGAATCTATTTCCACACTGATGATTGGACAAGGATTTACTGCACTGACACTTGGACAGGGGCGAAACGCACAGACATAATATTTATATCACAAGAAATAAAAGTAGGCTAACCACAAGGGAATCCGCTCTTGAAAATGAACAACTAACTAAACAATTTTTGCATAAAAAAATTCTAGAGCAGGGCGTTTAGTTCCTGTTCTTAAACACAGTCTCGACCTAATGTTGAATATACAAAAACAATCAGGAATATAAGGGAAAGCCATGGGGATAGCTGTTGGAGATTGTGGGGTGTGGTAGAGGCCTAGAAAGATGCTGGTTGCATAGAGTATAGGCCTAATTTCATGTAATTTAGTTATTTCTAAAACACATAAATCRACCATATATAGTTGACATTAAATTGAATACTTAGATTTTCGGGATCTTATTAAATAATGCTTTATGTTCTATAATTCAGCCAATATTTGATGGAATTTAACATAAAGTATATTTTTCCATTATGCAGCTGTTACTGTATATTGATCAGAAGTGTATTTTTGACCTTTTATACATTTAGACGACTGTTGCTAGTGACATACGTACCAGAGTACGGCCAGCTGTTTGTCTTCCTGTCTGGCCCCAGGACCAGAGTGGTTCTTCAGCCTCATGGCATACCTGACAAACCCAGAGGATCACTGTTAAAGTGGGTGTATGTATGTGCGTGTTTGTGTGTGTGTGTGCACATGTGTGTGTGTATATCTTACCTGATGAGCTCTACCGTCTCTGTGTACATGCTGTAGGGAGACTTGTCCTCCAGCGGTCCCTCCTCCATAGCTTTGCCACACTCCATGAAGGAGAGAGCAGCATCCACATAGTTCACTGCCTTCCCCAGCTTATCCACCTGAGACAGAGATTTGTAAGTGATATGTGAGATAAAAAAGGTCGGGAGAGATGAGATCTCTCTTTAGCCACTTAATCAAGTAATTCATGACAGGGTCCTTATTTTAAACCATCTGTAAAGTTGTACTGATTGTCCTAGACATCTTTAAAGGTCCTATTTCAGTGTTAGAACAGTCCCTCGGGTCCTGATACAGTCTTACCATGGCATCTGCACGGTGCTTCATTCTCTTGGCCTCATGCATGTAGTACTCAGCATGGTGTGGGCTAGATGGAGAGAGAGAGAGAGAGAAAGAGAAAGAGAGAGAGAGTGAGAAAGAGAGAGAGAGCGAGAAAGAGAAAGAGAGCGAGAAAGAGAGCGAGAAAGAGAGAGTGAGAGAGAGCGAGAAAGAGAGAGAGAAAGAGAGCGAGAGAGCGAGAGAGCGCGAATAGTAAATATCAGACACATATGTTACTGTGTGACAGCTACAGACTGCTTCTGGTGGTATATGTTGGGCTGTAGAATGTGGTCATGAGGACCGAAAATGGTCTAATTTTAGTCAGACAGTCACTCACGGTTCATGGTTGAGTACAGTTCCTCTCTGGCTCCCTGCCCGTTGTAAAGGAGGTCCCCAGGATTCACACATGGGCGGGGGCTTCCCTGACACGCCTACACACTCCACCTCCATCTTAGCATGGGTCCTGGGCACCTCACTGTTTGTGTAGTGCCGCACTGGGGGCTGTGTTTTGATGGGAGGCTTGGTGGGGTCCGGGGTGTCAGAGAGAGGGGACAGGGGGGACAGTGGCCTCTTACTGTCTAGGTAGTCCTCCAAGAACCTGCTCACACATACACCCCCCCACCCAAAGACACAGTCAGTACTTTTTACAGTCTGTATGCCTGTTTTGTGTACGAGTGGGTATAAGTGTTTATGAGAGTGTGTATACGTGTGTATGAGAATGTGTATGAGAGTGTTCGTTCCAGTCTCACCTGTTGTGTCTGGCATCTTTGTGGGGGTCTAGACATCTGTTAGCTGTAGACTCTGTGTGGGCTGAGGGGCCGTTGGTGTGGGAGTTACTCCGGGTACTCTCTCTGTTAGCTGTAGACTCTGTGTGGGCTGAGGGGCCGTTGGTGTGGGAGTTAACTCGGGTACTCTCGTCTTTAGTGTAGACTTGTGTGGGCGCTGAGGGGCGTTGGTGTGGGAGTTACTTTCCGCTACTCTCTCTTTGGTGCTGGATTCCAAATTCTCTGACTGTGAGAAACACATCCATTGTGGTTGAACCGACGGACCACAGGCACTACTGTTTAAAGCAACAGTGACGGACCGGCTACTATAGTTCTCAAAGCAACAGTGAGGACACCAGGCTACTATAGTTTCTAAAGCAACAGTGGTGGACACCAAGCTATCAATAGTTCTACTAGAGACAGTGATGGACCACACAGGCTACTACTATTCTAGAAGCACAGTGATGGACACAGGCTATTGATTTTCTAAGCAACACGACGACCAGGTACTGATCGAGCAACACGACCGAGGCTAATGATTCTTACAACCAGGATTTCAGGATATCTAAAGCACACTGATGGACACGGCTAGCTATAGTTCTAGAAGCAACACTGATGGAGACAGGCTATATGAGTTCTAAGCAACAGTGATGGAACCAGGCCTACATTGTGTCTAGAGCAACAGTGGATGGGACTTTCACAGGCTACTATAGTCTGCTAAAGCACAGTGATGGCACACCATGCTACTATAGTTGGGCTACAAGCAACAGTGGATGGAACACCAGGCTTACTATAGTTCTAAGCAACAACAAGTTGGTATGGACAGCCAGGCTACGTATAGGTTCTAAAAGCAATGGAGAATCAGTGAGGGACACAGGCTAACTATAGGTTCTATAGCAACGTGATGGACTCCCAGGGCTACTCATAGTTTCTAAAGCAACAGTGATGGAACACTAGGCTTTGTACTATAGCGGTTTTCTTAAAGCAACAGTGGTCGGACACCGAGGCTAGCTATAATGGTTCTAAAGCAACAGGAATGGACACCAGGCATACTATATTTCTAAAGCAGCAGTGAGTGGACACCAGGCTATATAGTTCTAAGCAAAACATGGCGGACACCAGGTACATATAGTTTACAAGCAACATGGGGCAACCAGAGCTATTAATGTTCTAAAGCAACATGAGTGGACACCAGGCTATTGCATCGTTCTAAAGCAACACGGATTGGACTGTATTACAACACTCGAGTTCGACACAGGCTATTGCAATTGCTTCTGAAAGCAGACACAACGGATCCAGGTACTGTTAAGTCTGAAGCAACACTGATGGACACCAGGCTATTGCAATTCTTCTGAAGCAACACCACGGATCCAGGTATTGTAGTTCTAAAGCAAACATGATGGCACCAGCTATTGCAATCCTGATGACACCAGGCCTCATTGTAGTTCTGAAGCAACACTGTGGACACCAGACTATTGTAGTTCTGAAGCAACACTGATGGACACCAGCTATTGTAGTTCTGAAGCAACACTGATGGACACCAGCCTATTGTTAGTTCTGGAAGCAACACTGATGGACACCAGCTATTGTAGTTCTGAAGGCAACCACCTGATGGACACCAGGACTATTGTAGTTCTGAAGCAACACTGATGGACACCAGACTATTGGTCTGAGCAACCCTGATGAGCCACCAGGCTTAGTTTAGTTCTGAAGCCAACATCACAGAGATGTAGTGGAGAGTAAACAGCATTTACCACAACATCACGGACACCAGGCTATTGTATTTCGGAATCAACAGTGACCTCAGGTCTCAGTAAAGGGTGACATTAGTATTCCATGATAAACTAGCTACAGTACAACAACCTTGTTTACAAGTTATGAAGAGAAAAAGAGAAATGTGTGTTACCTTCCGTTTCCTCCTGCTGTCTCCTCCCTCTGTCTCTGGGGTGTACAGGTGTCTCATGGCCTCTTTTTGCTTGGAAGAGGAAGAGGAGGGGTGTTTGTGAGAGGCTGGGGTGTCTGTCGTAGTATCAGGCACTCTGCTGAGCAGGGAGAGGTTTAACTGCACCACCAGATTCCTCAGGCCTCGATGTGAGGATGGGGCCTGCTCACTACGCCCAAACGGGACCAAGGTGTAGAGTTTCTGCTTTGCCTGGCTCTGCGGCCCGTGCTCTTGGTTGGATGTGGCAGTGGGGTAGAGCACTCCTGGCCTACTGTCTGAAGGCCTCCCAGGGCCCTGGTGCCCTCTCCTGGGGATAGGACGCTGGCTGGACGTGGAGTCGGCTGGGACTTTGGCGACGTTGGGAGGCAGACTGGGCTCCGAGTCGGACTCTGATGAGGAAGATGATGAAGAGGAATCTGTGGGAGGGATGACAGGTGTGGGGGAGGAGGGCGACGGCGGAAGGGAAGGGTCCGGTTGAGACTCTCTCTCTTCCTCCTCACTCTTCCTCCTCCTCTTTTTCTTGGTCCCGTGGCGTTGTGGATCAATGGGATTGCGGTGTCGCTCGCTGTTGGTGTGAGGTCTCTGCTTGGGCTGGACCGCCTGCCAATCCCCTCTCTGCTGCTCCTTCCTCCTCCTCCTCTTCTCCTCCCTCTCTCTCTCCTCCCTCCTCTTTCTCTCCTCTACGTCYTCTTCCTCCTCTGAACTCTGGACCCAGGGGCGTCTTAGCAACTTATCCTCTGCCAGTCTTCTCTCTCCCTGTTTCTCCCCCTGCCTCTCTCCCTGTCTCTCTACATTACCCTTCCCCCTTCCCTCTGTCTGCCTGTCTGCCTTCCTGTCTGCTGCCTGGGTCTCTCTCCGGTTGTCCACCTCCCGTTCTCTCTCCCTGGATTGGGGCTTCCTCTGTGGAGGCTTTGGGTGGGGAGCAGGGTTCTCCCGGGATTTGACTTTGGGTCTAGGACTGGGGCTGGATCTAGAGCTAGGCCCAGAACCAGCTTTGGAGATCGGCCGAGAACGTGGCTTGGGACTCGATTTGGAACTGTGACCAACTCTGCTGCTGGTCTCTCTGCTAGGGTCTGTGGGAGGTAAGGTCTTGGCCTTGGGTGTGGGACTGGGACTGGGACTGAGGCTGGTTGTCAAACTAGGCCCAAACTTGGGCCTGGGTTTGGAGTTGGAATTGTGGCTGAGTCTGCAACTCTCCTTGGGTCTTTGTCCAGAGGTTGTTAGATGTTGGCTGGTTTTGAGGGCTAGGGTGGGGTTGTGTTTCAACTTAGGCTGAGAATGAAGCCTGGGACTGGAGTTGGGACTAGGTCTGGGTCTGTGGCTCGGCTCAGTGCTCAGAGCAGGGGCTGCCTTGGCTGTGTTCTTGGGAGTGGGAACAGACTGGCTCTGTTTGGGTTTAGGCCTGGAGCTGTGCTGAAGCGGAGGCTGGGGAGAGGAACTGTGCCTCAGTTTGCTCTTGGACTCAATGCTGGGAGCAGGTGCGATCCTGATTTTGGGTCTATGGCTCGGGCTGGATGTTAAGCTAGGCCGCGTGAGAGGCCTGAAGCTTTCCTGATGAAGACTCCGAACCTGAGGATAGTGACGGGAGCTAGACTGAGTAAGGCTGGGACTAGGACTCTTAGGGGGGTGTCGGGGTATGGGGCTAGGGCTGCGGCTGGCTCTGGGGCTGAGGCAGGGGCTCAGACAGACACTGGGGACCGGGCTAGGGATGGGGCTGTGGCAAGGACTGGGACAGGGGCTGCAGCCAGGGCTAGGCCGAGGGCTATGCCTGGGGCTGTAGTTGAAGTGTGGGCTGGGAACAGGGCTCTGGCTGGGGCTGTAGTCCTCTCTGGTCCCCCAGGATCTGGCCGGAGACGGGGCTCTGTGAGGGTCTGGGGAGGGCGAGCTGTGTTCTGTAGCTCTCTGGGTGTGCTCACGGTTGCCGGGATCCCAGGAGGATTTTTTTCTGACTTTCTTCAGCCACTTATCCAGCTGCCACTGAGTGGTGGGGGGGTGATCTGCCTGAGAAAACAGAGAGGAGGATGGAGCGGGATGACATATTTAAGGAGAGAGGGATGAGTAGAGAAACAGTCCAGTAGGAACTGCAAAGGAGAGGGATCATGCTTTTTGTGATGAACAAGTCAGGTTGACTTTGATACATTCACATTGGTTTTAAACACTAACTTACACTATCAGTAACTTGCAGAAAATGATTGAACTATATTCAATGAAAACAGGGGTTAAGCCCAAAAACAACAATCTTCCTGAGCAGCGAGAAAGACTATTTATAAATATACATATGAGCTTTTCACCACGAAAATATTGATATGTTGAATGGCCAGTGCAATATAAATATATATWTTTTTTAAAGAAAACTACATGTTTAATAAAGTTGTGAAAGGAGGGGAACAGGAGGGAATAAGGAAGAGAAGGATCTGTCGTATGCTCACTTCTTCCTGTGAAGAGAGAGAGAGAGAATTCTGAAGGGGAGGGGATAGAGTATGGAATGAGAGAGAGGAGAATGAGAGAGGAGGCAACAGTGACAGGAGTAAATGATAGATTCCCTGAAAAAACACACTGGAATATTTCAAAACACACAACGCACTCAAAACCATACAAACAGTACCCACATTTCTTACTCACTGTCCCAGCTTCATTCTTAACGGTCAAAAGTGCAATTTTCAAAAATGTTCTAATCTACACTGCACACGTACATTAAGACAACAACACACTGTCAAAACTACCACTCGTTCAACCAGAGTCTAAGAAGACCAATTTTAAAAACAGACCCATTTTTAAACTGTGGCTACTTCTTCAACCTTCCTTCCTTTTCTACTTTCTCTGGAATCTACACACATCTGCCCTGACAGACGATAACCCCCCCGCCCACACACACACATGCTGTTTATTCTGCCTAACAACTCACTCATTAATCAACAAAGAATAAAAGAGCTTTAAAAAGAAGAGGATATACTCACTGGTGGAGTGTACAATTACTTTCCTACTCTCTAGTTATTTTCTATTTTTTCCTCTCTCTCTCCCCCTCTCTCTCTCTCCCCCTCTCTCTCTCTCACCCCTCTCTCTCTGCTCGCGTCTCTCTCCCTCGCTCTCTCTCTCCCTTTCTCTCTCGCTCTCCCCTCTCTCTCGCTCTCTTCTCACCTGCTCCCTCTCTCTCAGCTCTCTCTCTCTCTCCCCCGCTTCCATCGCTCATCTCTCTCTCTCCCGCTCTCCTCTCTCTCCCCTCTCTCTCGCTCGCTCTCTCTCTCCCCCTCTCTCGCTCCCCTCTCTCTCTCCTCTCTCTACTCTCTCCCCCTCTTCCCAATAGGCTGACCAAGCTAATTAACTATCCTCTACCTCAAAACTGCTCTCTCCAGTCACCGCCCTCCAGTACCCCCCTCCCTCTTCCCTCACCCTCTTCCAAGAAGACAATGCATCTCTTTACCTCTCGTTCCCCTCCCTCCCTCTCTCTAACGAGCACTGGACGCTGTTACCACCCCCCTCCTCTCTCCTCAAACTGGACTCTGACGCTTGTTTCCACCCCCCCCCTCCCTCTCTCTATGCGAGCTCTGGAGCGCTGTCCACCCCCCCTCCCTCTCTCTATAACCGGGACTCTGAGCGCTGTTTATCCACCCCCCTCCCTCCCTCCCTCTCGGGAGACACATATAACGCTCATTCGCTCACCGAGATGAAAACAGCATGGGCTCCACCCGCACACCACTTCTCACTCCACCCTCTATAGGGCCGATATACTGCATGATAGAGCCAGCTATGGTCATTACACAGTCACACAGGCCTTCCATTCCATATCAGGCAAGAAAGCAGTTCCCCTACTCAACCTCTCTGCATACACTACTACACCTACCCCAAACTGCTGTGTCCCCTCCATTGACAATACCCCCCCCCCCCACACACACCACACACACCTCTCTCTCTCCTCTCCAATTGAGAGTGTGTTCCCTATAAAAAGGTCCTGGTCTCTCTCTACTGGGCTTTTACATGCTTGTAACTCACTGCTAATGAAACTTCCATTTAAAGTGTGTCTTACTTTTACTTTAGTGTAAGCTAGTATAGCAGGGAGAGTCTGCTGTTGGTTATTAGTGTGGGAGAGACTGTCATGCTAACTACGTACTAACGCAATGTTAGCATGAAACCAAATCTCCGGGACTCCCAACTCCCATGGGCTTTCCTCTTTGGGACTGGGCTTGTTCACGTGACGTCCAGACTCTAATTCCTACAGCAACTCCCCTCCCCCTGCAAACCCCTCCCCCACCCCCTCACCTTGCCTCCCTCTCCCTGCATACCCCTCCCCCACCCCCCCCCTCCCTGCCTCACCCAGAGAGAGAGAGAGAAAGAGAGAGAGAGAGAGAGAGAATTCTAAATGAGGGGAGGGAGAGAGAAAAAGGGGGAAGGGGCTAAAGGGAGAGAGAAATATCTAGAAAGAAAGAGAATGAGAAATGCCATGAGAGAGAGAGGTAGCTAAAGAGAGAGAGATATGGTATACAGACAGACAGCAGTGTGACAGACAGTGATCATGGTGGTACTACCTCCTCGGTGCAGCCGAGGGACTGAGCGTCGGTGGGTGTCCCAGGATCGGAGTGTGTTTCTGGGCTGGGGCTACGAAGGCGCTGGCTACTGCTCTCCTCCTCCGACTCACTGGAGGAGTCTGAGCCTGAAGAGTCTGAGCCTGAAGAGTCTGAGCCTGAACGTCTCACCCTCCCACTATGTGTGTGTGTGTGCTGCTCCGACAGACTGTCAATCAATAAACACACACCAGAAAGGGGTAAGCTTAGACACAGAGACACACACAGAGACACACACACACACACAGATGCACGGGCACGCACAAACATGCACAGTTGCACAAACACACATATAGTACAAACAATTTGTGGACGCTCAAACTCGCTGGCCCTCTTCATTAATCCCTATCAGTGTGTGTCTGTTTAAGAGTGACCAGGAGAAAGATAACACAATCCAACTGTCACATTCCACACCTTTCATATCGCTTACGAATTAGAACAAGTGTAGACTTTACTGTGAACTGTTTACCTACGAGCCCTTTCCCAACAATGCAGAGTAAAAACAAAATCACAAAATAAAAAGGAAATAGTAAAAATAGAACAATAACGAGGCTCTATCCAAGTGGTACCGGTAACGAGGCTCTATATAAGTGGTACCGGTAACGAGGCTCTATATAAGTGGTACCGGTAACGAGGCTCTATATAAGGGGTACCGGTAACGAGGCTCTATCCAAGGGGTACCGGTAACGAGGCTCTATCCAAGGGGTACCGGTAACGAGGCTCTATCCAAGGGGTACCGGTAAACGAGGCTCTATCCAAGGGTACCGGTAACGAGGCTCTATCCAAGGGTACCGGTAACGAGGCTCTATACTAAGGTACCGGTAACGAGGCTCTATCCCAAGGGTAAACCGTAACGCAGGCTCTATCCAAGGAGTACCGGTAACGAGCTCTATCCAAGGGGTCCGGTAACTAGGCTCTATCAAGGGTTCCGGTAATGAGGCTCTATCCAAGTGGGTACCGGTAACGAGGTTTTATCCAAGTGGTATCGGAATAAGACTCTATCCAAGGGGTACCGGTAACGAGGCTCTATCCAAGGGGTACCGGTAACGAGGCTCTTCCAAGGTGACCGTAACGAGCTCTATCCAAGTGGTACCGGTAACGAGGCTCTACCCAAGGAGCACCGGTAACGAGCTCTATCCAAGGGCAGCCGGTAACGAGTTTTATCCAAGTGGTATCGGTAATAAGACTCTATCCAAGGGGTACCGTAACGAGGCTCTATCCAAGGGGTACCGGTAACGAGGTTTATCCAAGTGTACGGTAATAAGACTCTATCCAAGGGTACCGGTAACGAGGTTTTATCCAAGTGGTATCGTAATAAGACTCTATCCAAGGGGTACCGGTAACGAGGCTCTATCCAAGGGTACCGGTAACGAGTTTATCCAAGTGGTATCGGTAATTGACTCTATCCAAGTGGTACCTAACGAGGTTTTATCCAAGTGGTATCGTAATAAGACTCTATCCAAGGGTACGGTAACGAGTCTATCCAAGGGGTACCGTAACGAGGCTCTATCCAAGGGGTACCGGTAACGAGGCTCTCTCCAACAGGTACCGGTAACGAGGCTCTATCCAAGGGTACCGGTAACGAGGCTCTATCCAAGGGTACCGGTAACGAGGCTCTATCCAAGGGTACCGTAACGAGGCTCTATCCAAGTGGTACGAGGTAACGAGGCTCTATCCAAGGGTACCGTAACGAGGCTCTATCCAAGGGTACCGTAACGAGCTCTATCCAATGGTAACCGTAACGAGGCTCTATCCAAGTGTACCGGTAACGAGTTCAGACGACAGGCTCTATCCAAGTGGTACTGGTAATGAGTAATGTGCAGGGTACGAGGTAGTCTAGGTAACTCCAGTAAAGGTAGTCAAGGTAACTGCCAGCAGTATGTACATGTACTGTGGGTAGGGGTAAAAGTGACTAGACACATCAAGACACACACACACACACACACACACACACAACACACACACACACACACACACACACCACACACACACACACACACACACACACACACACACACACACACACACACACACACACACACACACACACATCTAATACCTATTGTTACCAGTCCAGGAGGCTGACTGCTCAGGGTCCTAGTAGAGAGATGACAGAAAAGGAGACAAGAGAGACTGGCATCATTCATTAGCGTGTAACCATGAGCAAGTAGTGTAAACCCTGTGCTGCCCATATTGACCTGCCATTGGATAGGTGAAAACAATATGTGACCCGTTTCAGGAAACTAGGTGCATGTCACTACTTCACAGGAGAACCGTTTGAACGTAAACTTTWWWWAAAAATCAAAATGTGCTTTTTTGGCAGAAATGCCGTCTCGAACTTGTAAACTTTCATTTTCCTTAATTACAAACCTGTATGCCATTTGTAAATACGAATACAATTAAATTACAAGACTAGATGATTAAGCCACAGAAAAAAAGTCAGCAACCTTCCCACTAGCCATGATTGGCTGAGATAATGAGTGGGCTGGACATGCCGAGAGATGAGTTCGGATTGGTCTGCCATATAGCGCGCTTCTGTCTATTTGACAGAAGCGTGCTATAATTGGTCATTATGTGAAGGTAATCCTGTCTAACGTGGCTTTTTTTAATGTATTGCATAGTAAAACTTAACAAAAGACTCCACTATGCAAGTATCAATTTCAATAGAATGTCACTGCAACAACTGTTTCAGAGCACTCTCGTCTCTGTGTACCAGAATGCAGAATAACTGATGAATTTACGAACGCTGTCAACCGGTGGGTGTAGCTGGTGCATGGAAGTCAGGCGCAGGAGAGCAGAGATGAGTGGACAAAGCACTTTACTCAGGAAATTATTAAAACAGGACGCAACCGCGTCACAAAACAAATGCCCAAAGAACAAGTGAGGCAGCACAAAGTACACACAACCAAGTACAAAGTACCGGCTGCCACAAAGCACGGGTACAAAACAAAACCCGGCGTACATCAGCCGGAAGCGTACCCACCTGACATTAAACAATTTCACACACAGAAATGGGGGGAACAGAGGGTTATATGCACAACAAGTAATGAGGGAATGTAAACCAGGTGTGTGGGAAAACAAGACAAAACAAATGGAAAATGAAAGCTGGATCGGCGATGGCTAGAAGACCGGTGACGTTGACCGCCGAACGTCGCCCGAAAAAGGAGAGGAACCGACTTTGGCGGAAGTCGTGACAAACGCTCAACCGGTGTCAGTGTCAGTGGCCGGTGTCAGTAAACGTTGGCAAAAAAACTGAAAAATAACATGAAAACAGCCTAACCAGCTCTGCTAGGGCGAGTAAAATGGTCAGAGTTTGGGTGGGGCTGAAGCTTAAGATGATTCTTATGGCATTTCACACGGTCAGTGTGAACCAGAATGACACAACAGGTCAAGCTGTACAAACAAAACAGAAACAACACAGGATGTCTTATAAAGGGGTTGCAGTCTGCCGTGAAGTATTCATCCATGTATACAGGTAAGAGTCTAGCTACAGATATTATACACTTCTAAATTTGTCAAAGTTATTTTCTAGGTACAGCTCACTGTTAGCTAGCTAACATTACGTTTATGATCTGTGTGTAGTAATGTTATCTCAAAATGCCATTTTGCATGCTATTCTCGCTCTCTCCCAGCCCCCCCAGGCCTGGCCCCTCACCAAACTCACTGCAGGACTCCCTCTCAATCTTCTACCCCTCTCTCAATATTCTCTCTTCCCCCCACCCCTTCCAGATAATACTTTAAATAAGGGATGTAGCCACATTACTCAGTTACAAAGTTATTTGTTACTAGTTACTAAAATACAAGTTTGTCTTCTTTCTTTTACTGTGCAGAAGCAGGGGGGGGGGGCTAGAGGAGTGTTGGAGGGAGCAGAGAGGAATGGTGAAAGGAGGGAGGAAATAGGGAGGAAGAGGGAGGGCGGAGAGAGAGTCTGAATATTGCTAAAATCTTCTGAAAGGTTTGTAGAATGATCTGGGGCGTCCATACCTTGTCAGCATCCTCCTCGTCACTGCTGAGCTTCAAGTCATCAGCGAGCATGCTGGGAAAAAATGTAAAACCATACGTAAAGAGAAAGACTAAAGTAAATGAAAGGATGAAGTAGACGAGGCTGTATCCAGTCTAGTTGTGAGGGGGTAATGAGGTATGACTGACAGAGGCTGTATCCAGTCTAGTTGTGAGGGGGTAATGAGGTATGACTGACAGAGGCTGTATCCAGCTAGTTGTGAGGGGGTAATGAGGTATGACTGACAGAGGCTGTATCCAGTCTAGTTGTGAGGGGGTAATGAGGTATGACTGACAGAGGCTGTATCCAGTCTAGTTGTGAGGGGTTAATGAGGTATGACTGACAGAGGCTGTATCCAGTCTAGTTGTGAGGGGGTAATGAGGTATGTGCAGAGGCTGTATCCAGTCTAGTTCTGAGGGGGTAATGAGGTATGACTGACAGAGGCTGTATCCAGTCTAGTTCTGAAGGGGTAGAGAGTATGACTGACAGAGGCTGTATCCAGTCAGTTGTGAGGGGGTAATGAGGTATGACAGACAGACAGAGGTTGTATCCAGTCTAGTTGTGAGGGGTAATGAGGTATGACAGACAGAGGTTGTATCCAGTCTAGTTGTGAGGGGGTAATGAGGTATGACAGACAGAGGCTGTATCCAGTCTAGTTGTGAGGGGGTAATGAGGTATGACTGACAGAGGCTGTATCCAGTCTAGTTGTGAGGGGGTAATGAGGTATGACTGACAGAGGCTGTATCCAGTCTAGTTGTGAGGGGGTAATGAGGTATGACTGACAGAGGCTGTATCCAGTCTAGTTGTGAGGTGGTAATGAGGTATGACTGACAGAGGCTGTATCCAGTCTAGTTGTGAGGGGGTAATGAGGTATGACTGACAGAGGCTGTATCCAGTCTAGTTGTGAGGGGTAATGAGGTATGACTGACAGAGGCTGTATCCAGTCTAGTTGTGAGGGGGTAATGAGTATGACTGACAGAGGCTGTATCCAGTCTAGTTGTGAGGGGGTAATGAGGTATGACTGACAGAGGCTGTATCCAGTCCAGTAATGATGTATGATATGTCATCTCTGACAGAGGATATAAAGAGTTAATAAGCCAGGAGACTGTTCTGCATCTGAAGAAGTTCACACAAATGTCAGGTCACCTTTTGACTGGTATCCTGGTGTTTTAATGCCATGTTGGCTGCACAACTAAAACTGTCCGATTAGTACTCTCCCTCTGTGTGTGTGTGTCGGTTTGTAAGTGTGTGTGTGTGCGTGTTTGTGTGTATGCGAGGATCACAGCCCGGCTCATGGCCCAGTGTTCGGTGACCTTAGGTAGATCATGTTTCTCGTGTCCCACTTACGATTTTGTGAGGCGCCACGTGAGGCTGGGTCATCCTCACTCGCTGCACATTCTCCCAAGCTGCGAGAGAGAGAGAGGTGAGAGAGAGACAGATGAGAGAAAGGTGAGAGAGAAACAGAGAGAGAGAGGTGAGAGAGACACAGAGAGAGAGAGGTGAGAGAGAAACAGAGAGACAGAGTGAGAGAGAAACAGAGAGACAGAGGTGAGGAGAGCACAAGAGAGAGAGAGGTGAGAGAGACACAGAGAGAGAGAGGTGAGAGAGACACAGAGAGAAGAGAGAGAGAGAGAGAGAGAGAGAGAGAAGAGAGAGAGAGAGAGAGAGAGAGAGAGAGAGAGAGAGAGAGACGAGACGAGAGAGAGACAGAGAGAGAGAGAAACGGAGTGAAGACACACACACATTGCCACCTATACATATCCGGTATAACATGACAGGAAAGGTTACAGACATATTCACACGGGACAAAAACACACACTGGAGTGTGAATACATACGTTGCTGAGTTGTGTGCTGCTTTGCTTCCTAAAGAGAGCGAGAGAGAGAGAGCAAAAAGAGAAATTAAAGACACACACACACACAGACAGACACAGACAGACACACAGACACAGACAGCCCTACCTTAGGGTTATAGGGGAAGCGCTGGGCCTGACTCCCTCCTGAGGGTTGCTGGGATGGCCAGGAATGGGTCATGTCCTGGGGGAGAAAGTTTAGAGGTCACAGAGATGGATAGACTTTACCACGCTTACAGAGAAGCATCTGCACACACCACACTCTGCAGTATTAGAATGAGAGTCTTCTGGGGTTGACTCATGGTACAGGCTGCAGTTGCCCTATGAGGATATCTTGACCAATAGAAGGTATCTGCCACTAGAGGGATGTTGTGGTATTTCTCATGACTCATTCTAAAACATGCCACTAGAGGGAGTGTTGTGGTATTTATTATGACTCATTCAAATCCAATCAAATTGTATTGATCACATACACATGTTTAGCAGATGTTATTGCGGGTGTAGCGAAATGCTTGATTACTCAGGTTACAGATTACTCTCCACTTCCTGCTTAATGCCTGGACCACATCACTATGGGCTTTAGCCATTGAACTTAACCTAGCTTTAGACAAACATGTGATTGGTTATGTCCTAACTCTAACCCTTGACCTGAAGACAGGAGGGTGTGAGAGGGCTGAGGGATGATGAGAGGGCTAGGGGTGAGGAGGGCTGAAGGGGTGAGAGAGGGCTGAGGCTGAGGGCTGATGAGAGGGCTGAGGCTGATGAGAGGCTGAGAGCTGAGGGCTGATGAGAGGGCTGATGAGAGGGCTGAGGGCTGATGAGAGGGGCTGATGAGAGGGCTGAGGGCTGAGGTGAAGAGGGCTGAGGGCTGAGAGGCTGATGAGAGGGCTGATGAGAGGGCTGAGGGCTGAGAGAGGGCTGAGGTAGAGAGGGCTAGGTGATGAGAGGGCTAAGGGGTGATGAGAGGGCTAAGGGGTGATTGAGAGGGCTAAGGGGTGATGAGAGGCTGAGGGGTGATGAGAGGGCTGAGGGGTGATGAGAGGGCTGAGGGGGGTGAGAGGGCGAGGGGATGAGAGGGCTGAGGATGATGAGAGGGCTGAGGGATGATGAGAGGGCTGAGGGATGATGAGAGGGCTAAGGGATGATGAAGGGCTGAGGGTTGATGAGAGGGCTGAGGTGGTGATTGAGAGGGCTGAGGGTTGAGGGGTGGTGAGAGGGCCTGAGGGTTGAGGGGTGGTGAGAGGGCTGAGGGTTGAGGGGTGGTGAGAGGGCTTGTAGGGTGTCTGCAAAATATGTAGATTGTGATAAACAGACAGACAGACAGACAGACAGACAGACAGACAGACAGACAGACAGACAGACAGACAGACAGACAGTGTGTGTGAATTCAGAGGTGTGATGATACAGCCTATACACAGTGTGAAACAGGTTCTTAGTCTATTGTGGTTGTGATGTGTTTTGAGAGACAACCCGTCTGTTCCTGACACTTTGTGTGTATTGTACATCCACTTCTGTGTGTTTTGTGCATATTTGTGTGTGTGTGTGTGTGAGCATGTGTATGCCTGTGCATGTGTGTATGTGCGCGTGCATGCGTTTGCGACAATGTCCCTGAAGCATTGGTCTGCCAGAGGAAGGGAAGAGTTTGTGATGATCGGGGTGATAATCGTCGGGGTGATAATCATCAGGGTGATTATAAGACAGGATAGTACACTGGACACTGTCTGTTCTATCTGCATACAGGAGCCCAGCGCTGAAGAGGAAGCCAGCCGGCCAGCTACAGAGAGAGAGATCTGCCACTACACTGTCTTTGTTCCAGTCCTCATCACATACAACTGATTAGATTGACTGACAAAAACAAAGCAGCCATGTTAGGAGAAGTTATTTAGTATGAATCAATAATTCATGGCAGAAAGAAGTTTGTTTGTCTGTGTGTCTGTGTGCCAAGTCCATGCTGTCTTTTGCGTCACCATTGAACAGGAAACAGGCTCTGGAAAAGGTCAGGCCTTATCTGTTCTGATTTGGTGTGTATGTGTGCGTGTTTCAGTTGTCGTGGGCAGCCTAGCTGTTTGGAGAAGGAGGAGGTGCTTTCTGTACATTTGAATGTCCATGCAAACAGGGATGAGTGTGAGAACAGCAGAGAGACGTGAGAGAACAGCAGAGAGATGAACATGTAGATAGAGACGTGTGAGAACAGCAGAGAGACGAACATGTAGATAGAGACATGTGAGAACAGCAGAGAGATGAACATGTAGATAGAGACGTGTGAGAACAGCAGAGAGATGAATCTATGAACTGTACCTGTCTGACTGTAACAGAGTAATGTCTGACTGTAACCTGTCTGACTATAACAGAGTAATGTCTGACTGTAGCCTGTCTGACTGTAGCTGTTACTGACTGTAACAGACAATCTATGACTGTAACCTGTCTGACTGTAACAGAGTAATGTCTGACTGTAACCTGTCTGACTATAACAGAGTAATGTCTGACTGTATAGCCTGTCTGACTGTAACCTGTCTGACTGTAACAGAGCAATGTCTGATGTAGCTGTCTGACTGTAACAGAGCAATGTCTGACTGTAGCTGTCTGACTGTAACAGGGGCAATTCTGACTGTAACGAGCATGTCTGCTGTAGCCTGTCTGACTGTAACTGTCTGACTGTAACAGAGCAATATCTGACTGTAACAGAGCAATGCTGCTGACTGAGCCTGTCTGAACTGTAAGCAATGATTCTGACTGTAGGTATCTGACTGTAAGAGCAGAGACAATGTCTGACTGTAAACGAGGAAATAATGACGTAACAGAGCAATGTCTGACTGTTAGCCTGTCTGACTGTAACCTGTCTGACTGTAACAGAGTAATGTCTGACAGTAGCCTGTCTGACTGTAACAGAGAAATTTCTGACTGTACCGGTCTGACTGTAACAGAGTAATGTCTGACTGTAGCCTGTTTGACTGTAACAGAGCAATGTCTGAGTGTAGCCTGTCTGACTGTAACAGAGCAATATCTGACTGTAACCTGTCTAAATGGAGCCTGTCTGACTGTAAAGAATAATGTCCGACTGTAACCTGTCTGACTGTAACAGAGCAATGTCTGACTGTAGCCTGTCTGACAGTAACAGAGCAATGTCTGACTGTAGCCTGTCTGACTGTAACAGAGCATGTCTGACTGTAACAGAGCAATGTCTGACTGTAACAGAGCAATGTCTGACTGTAACAGAGCAATGTTGATGTAGCTGTCTGACTGTAACAGAGCAATGTCTGAATGTAGCCTGTCTGACTGTAACAGAGCAATGTCTGAATGTAGCCTGTCTGACTGTAACAGAGCAATGTCTGAATGTAGCCTGTCTGACTGTAGCCTGCCTTCTGAAAGTAAGTCTCAATGTGCGGTTCCCATTCTACCTGTTCCTAGCCAGAAGACAAACACAGGAAAGAGAGATAAAGAGAAGAGGAGAGAGAGAGAGAAATAGGAGTGGTAGGAGATCAGGGAGAGAGGAGAGAGAAATAGGGAGTGGTAGGAGATCAGAGAGAGAGGAGAGAGAAATAGGGAGTGGTAGGAAATCAGAGAGGAAGGAGAGAGAATAGGGATGGTAGGAGAGAGGAGAGAGAAATAGGGAGTGGTAGGAGACAGAGAGAGAGAGAGAAAATAGGGAGTGGTAGGAGATCAGAGAGAGAGGAGAGAGAAATAGGGAGTGGTAGGAGATCAGGGAGAGAGGAGAGGAAATAGGGAGTGGTAGGGATCAGAGAGAGAGGAGAGAGAAATAGGGAGTGGTAGGAGATCAGGGAGAGAGGAGAGAGAAATAGGGAGTGGTAGGAGATCAGGGAGAGAGAAATAGGAAAGAGCGAAGGAGGAGCAGACAGAGGGGGGAGAGGAGAGAGATAGCAACACAGTGACTAGGGTCTGGTTTTAATGATAAACTCTGTTGTCATAGAGGAACTATGTCACTGCCTACGTCACTACTTTATCAGCTTGAATAAAATACTAAATAGTAGCTAGCAGGATGGAGATCACAAAGGTTATTTTTGATGACTGCATTTCGTAAGTGACTGGTTTGCATCAACTACCTTAACTAAAATCACTACAAAGGTTTTGAATCGCGACGTTCTGGCATGTCTGCCTCGTGATTTGTTGGAGAGTCCCCGGACGTAGGCAGTGACATAGTTCCTCTATGCGAAAAAGTTCATCATTGAAACCAGACCCTAGTCACTGTGTTGTCATCTATCTGCTCCCTCTCCTGGGAAGGCTTGTTGTTTTGAGAGGAGGGATGAGGAACGAGGGATGAATCGGTGTCCTTGGTGACTGAGGGAGGAGAGGCGAGATAATGAAGTGACAGGAGGAGTAGAGAGAAGGAACACTTGCCCTCCGGGTTGTGGGGAAAGTGTTTATGGAAGAAGGGGAATGAAATGCTTTACTTTTATTTAGTTTAGCTTTACATAGTGTGTGTGTGTGTGTGTGTGTGTGTGTGTGTGTGTGTGTGTGTGTGTGTGTGTGTGTGTGTGTGTGTGTGTGTGTGTGTGTGTGTGTGTGTGTGTGTGTGTGTGTGTGTGGTGTGTGTGTGTGTGTGTGTGTGTTAGACTGAATGAATGAAAGGAGACATGCTTCTTAGAGCAGAATGAAGCTCCATCTCTCTGCTGTTCTCACACGTCTCATTCTACATGTTCATCTCTCTGCTGTTCTCACATCTCTATCTACATGTTCATCTCTCTGCTGTTCTTCACACGTCTCTATCTACATGTTCTCTTCTGCTGTTCTCACATCTCTATTACATGTTCATCTCTCTGCTGTTTCTCACATCTCTCTATCTACATGTTCATCTCTCTGCTGTTCTCACATCTCTATCTACATGTCCATCTCTCTGCTGTTCTCTCACGTCTCTATCTACATGTTCATTCTCTCTGCTGTTCTTCACACGTCTCTATCTACATGTTATCTCTCTGCTGTTCTCACACGTCTCTCTGCTGTTCACACGTCTCTATCTACATGTCCATCTCTCTGCTGTTCACACGTCTCTATCTACATGTTCATCTCTTGCTGTTCTCACACATCTCTATCTACATGTTATTCTTCTGCTGTTCTCACACGTCTCTATCTACATGTTCATCTCTCTGCTGTTCTCACACGTCTCTCTGCTGTTTCACACATCTCTATCTACATGTTCATTCTCTCTGCTGTTCTTCAACACGTCTTCTATCTACATGTTCATTTCTCTGCTGTTCTCACACATCTCTATTCTACTGTTCATCTCTCTGCTGTTCTCACACGTCTCTATCTACATGTTCATCTCTCTGCTGTTCTCACAACGTCTCTCTGCTGTTCTCAACATCTCTATCTACATGTTATCTCTCTGCTGTTCTCACTCTCTATCTACATGTTCATCTCTCTGCTGTTCTCACACGTCTCTATCTACATGTTCATCTCTCTGCTGTTCTCACGTCTCTATCTACATGTTCATCTCTCTGCGTGTTCTCACATCTCTATCTACATGTTCATCTCTCTGCTGTTCTCAACACATCTCTATCTACATGTTCATCTCTCTGCTGTTCTCACACATCTCTATCTACATGTTATCTCTCTGCTGTTTCTCACACATCTCTATCTACATGTTCATCTCTCTGCTGTTCTCACATCTCTATCTAATGTTCATCTCTCTGCTGTTCTCACACATCTCTATCTACATGTTCATCTCTCTGCTGTTCTCACACGTCTCTATCTACATGTTCATCTCTCTGCTGTTTCTCAACGTCTCTATCTACATGTTCATCTCTCTGCCTGTTCTCACATCTCTATCTACATGTTCATCTCTCTGCTGTTCTACACATCTCTATCTACATGTTCATCTCTCTGCTTCTCACACATTTCTATCTACATGTTCATCTCTCTGCTGTTCTCACATCTCTATCTACATGTTGCATCTCTGCTCTCTGCTGTTCTCACATCTCTATCTACATGTCCATCTCTCTGCTGTTCACACATCTCTATCTAACATGTTCATCTCTCTGCTGTTCTCACACGTCTCTATCTACATGTTCATTCTCTCTGCTGTTCTCACATCTCTATCTACATGTTCATCTCTCTGCTGTTCTCACACGTCTCTATCTACATGTTCATCTCTCTGCTGTTCTACATCTCTATTACATGTTCATCTCTCTGCTGTTCTCACATTCTCTATCTACATGTTCATTCTCTCTGCTGTTCTCAACATCTCTATCTACATGTTCATCTCTCTGCTGTTCTCACGTCTCTATCTACATGTTCATCTCTCTGCTGTTCTCACACGTCTCTCTGCTGTTCACTGACGTCTCTATCTACATGTCATCTCTTCTGCTGTTCACCACGTCTCTATCTACATGTCCATCTCTCTGCTGTTCTCACACGTCTCTATCTACATGTTCATCTCTCTGCTGTTTCAACATCTCTATCTACATGTTCATCTCTCTGCTGTTCTCACATCTCTATCTACATGTTCATTCTCTGCTGTTCTCACACATCTCTATCTTACATGTTCATTCTCTCTGCTTCTTCTCACACATCTCTATCTACAGTATCTCTCTCTGCTGTTCTCACACGTCTCTATCTAGCATGTCCATCTCTCTGCTGTTCTCACGTCTCTATCTACATGTCCATCTCTCTGCTGTTCTCACACATCTCTATCTACATGTTCATTCTCTCTGCTGTTCTCACACGTCTCTATCTACATGTCCATCTCTCTGCTGTTCTCACGTCTCTATCTACATGTTCATCTTCTGCTGTTCTCACACGTCTCTCTGCTGTTCTACATCTCTATCTATGTCCATCTCTCTGCTGTTCTCACACGTCTCTATCTACATGTTCATCTCTCTGCTGTTCTCACGCTTCTCTATCTACATGTCCATCTTCTCTGCTGTTCTCAACGTCTCTATCTACATGTTCATCTCTCTGCGTGTTCTCACATCTCTATCTACATGTTTCATCTCTCTGCTGTTCTTCACATCTCTATCTACATGTTCATCTCTCTTGCTGTTCTCACGTCTCTTCTACATGTTCATCTCTCTGCTGTTCTCACGTCTCTATCTACATGTTCATCTCTCTGCCTGTTCTCAACGCTCTATCTACATGTTTCATCTCC